>NC_134401.1:62520395-62717606 GCF_050003625.1 Haematobia irritans
TGATTAAAAAATATATTATTTTAGTCAGTTTATTGTAAACAGGCTTCAATGAAAAACAGTATTCACATTTAACAATTGCTTACCTTCAATAAACGTAGATTGTCGCCAATCATGTTTTTCAATTTACGCGAAAAACAAAAACCCAACCGTTCGTTACGAGTTAATTCCCCAGACTGGTCTCTCCATCATACGTTTTTGAATAAATACCCATTCTCTTGTTCTCTTTTCGCTCTTTCCATCGCTCAAAATTATTCACTTTCAATCACAAAGTTGATTGGATCAATCACATGTGTAATTGGAAACGGAAAAATTTTCAATCACGTTTGTAATTGAAAATTATTTCCGAATTGATTAACAAATTGATTGAATCAATTAATATTTTAATTGGAAAAGTAACAAATATCAATCATTTTTTAATTGGTTTTTATTCGGATTTGATTAAATAATTAATTGAATCAATTAACATATTAATTAAATCGGTTAGGTATAGTGGCCGGCCGGTATGTCAGGCTCACTTAGACTATTCAGTGCATTATGATACCACAGTAGTGAACTTCTATCTTATCACTGAGCGTTGCTCGATTCCCATGACATTTGTACATAACGGTTTTCATACCAGTCAGATTAATTTTATAAATATACAGGATGGCGGATATGTATAGCAACCAACTTCATTTCTAAACCGTTCGTCTGACAGCTGACAGATTTATGCCTGTGATTGTTAATGTTATTGTTTATAAGCTTAACATACAAAATCTTTTTGACCTATTGCATTACACATATAAAAATTAGAGGATATAATCTGATATGTTAATATCTGACCAGATCCGAAGCATAGTTATATCTGATTACGTCTAATTTATATAGAATTGGACCTGATCAGATTTCAAAAATGAGACAGATCTAATGATACAGATTGAATTAGATATAGCAACAGATACTGTCAGATTTTACATTATGTCTGTTCATATCTGATGGGTATGGATGGGCCAAAACGTATTCCTTTATATCTGCTCAGATCTAATGTCTCATTTTTGAAATCTAATTGTATCCAATCTGATCCCTCAGTTTTTACACGGGTAGTGATGAAATTTAATCGTAATTGCTTTGTATTTGGTTGCAAAGCCACAAGTGGCCTTTTGTTTCTCACACCATTGTCCATTATCGTGATATTGACAGTGTAGCATCATCTCAAAGGGGATAAAAAAGGTTATCTTACCATTTCTTCGTCTAGAAACGATACCTTAGTGAAGACAAGATTTGATCGAAATCGACTCCGACTCTTAGGCCATTGCCATTGTGAAAAAATAAAATGATCGGGTTTACTCACCGAAGGAATCAGATGAAAATTTACGTCTACACTGTTAGAAAAATATGTTTTTCATATGTTCCGATATAAACAAAATGTGTTTCGGGTACAAGTTCTAAACACAATATATTTAAGTGTAATGTTCCTAAACTAACACTAAATGTTTGGGACACATATGTTAGAATATATTATGTTTGGGGCAAGAATGTTTCATAAAAATAATATGTGTGAATGTAAACATATATAAATTTACAAATATCGAATAACCATATATATGTTGTGATGTTTTATTCAGGGAGCGGCAGAGAGAAAGAGAGAGTATAGGGAAAGAAAAAGAGATGGAAACCGGGAGGATTGACGAAAGATATCAACATAACAGAGCGATAGAATCAAATGAGAGCAATTTCTATGAAACTGCTTGTATGTTGTTTCGGAAAACGGTTTTATGATAAGGCCAAACATTTGATATGCTTAAGTCTAAATATTATTTAATTTGAATATTAGAATGAGTATTCGGAGTAACGAGAATAGACATTCGCAACCAAGAGAATAGACATTTACAAAAAAAAAAAACAGCATGTATTTTCACCTTGAGAGCACCATTTCATGTATGTGTGGATATGTGGTTTGTTTATCGTTTTGGCATTATGGGCACAATTTTTTTCTTGGTTCGTTAAAAGAAGTCGGAACGTACGAGGAGTAAGTCAAAATCTTCAGGCAAAGGAAATTAAAAAAAAAAAAACGATGGAAAATATACAAAAATTACAAATGGATCATCATAAAAATAACGAAAGAGCACTATACTCTTTTTAGAGTTGGGACAGTAAAATGAAAAAGGAGGAAATAGTGAAAAATTAAACTGAAAAAAATTATAAAAACAAAGTTTAGTTCCTTTTTATTAATAAGTAGTCCAAGAGGAGTTGACGGACACTTTCAAATATAAAAGCGGGCATTAAGTTCGAGTTTTTCAGCTAAATCAATTGAAAAGTTAAAATGAATTATTAAAGAAAAGTAAAAGGCAAAACATTTTAGAGCGATAATGCCAACTTAATACCGGTCTTAAAGGTAAAAATTAAGTTAAGTAAAAAAAATAATTCTTTCCTGCTAAATGAAATTTTAGACAAACAAAGTTCGTTTTTCATTTGCTTTTTGCTTTAAGGAAGTTTATTTGGAAGAAAAGTATATACTTTTTGTGATAAACGTTTATTCAATTTCACAAACTCCAAAAAAAAAAAACAAAAACAATCTTTTCTGGCTAATTTCATTTTCACTCACATCTTTCTCACTTCCACGCACACAAAAAATTTTTTTTCTGATTCAATAACGAAATTAATTGATCCAATTAATTTTTTAATTGAAATGTCTTCAATCACAGAAATGATAGTATCAATTAAAAAATTAATTGAAGGTCAATTAAAAAATTAATTGATCCAATTAAAAAATTAATTGATACTATTAATTTTTGTGATTGATTTTTGTTTCAATTAAAAAATTTGTTGATTCAATTAAATTTTTAATTGAATATTTTTAAAACTCAATTAAAATTTTAATTGGAAAATTGTTCGTGAAATTTTTTTCTGTGCGAGGTTTTTTAGTTCTTAGCACCTTTTTCTGGAATACAAACAATGTAGAAGAAATTATTCGATTTTATAAATTTTTTTAAATTTTACCTTTCGCCTGGACGGAATATGTTATATGTAAAAAAAAAAACTTTTTGGTGTTCGGTCGAAGCAGGGATTGAACCCGGGACCCTTAGTATGCACGGCGGACGTAGCAACCACTACTCCACTGTTAATAAAGTTTGTTTAATCGGCTCGTGGACGCTGCAAACTATGCTATATAAATGTAACTTATAACGATAATTGTCTACTGGTGACTATCACAGCTACGTAGCCCAGTGGATAGTGTGTTGGCTTACAAACTGTATTGTCCTCGGTCCGATTCTCCGTCGAGGCGAAAGGTAAAATATAAAAAATTTATAAAATTTAATAATTTCTTCAACATTATTTGTATTACAGAAAAAGGTGCCAAGAACTAAAAAATTTCGTGGAAGTGAAAATTATGTGAGGGAATGAGCACAATCTTCTTTGGGAAAAATTCTTCCAAGTATATACTATTTTTGGACTCGAAATGCTTCCAAACATATAATATGTTCACATAAAACAAACATAATAATGTTTCGGCAGTATCCAATAATATATGTGCTTCCTGCAAAATATGTTTGGAACATATGTTAGAAAAGCGATTTTTTTGAGGGTATACGATGGGCCTCAAGACAACACGCACCACCGATGGAAATGCTGTGTAACGCATCAAATATGAGTGACCTAAAAAAGAGGTTCGTTCCCTTCATTTCAAGCACCGCCACCAGAATATTTCTTGGATAGAATTTTTTAAGTACACACAGAGAATAGATTGGTTGGAAATCGGTTGAAGCCATGAAATTTCTACATTCATAATTAAACATCAATTATCCCAATCGATCTACTATATTTGCAATCACATGTTTGTCTCTACTACCTTGATTATAAAGGGTGATTTGTTAAGAGCTTGATAACTTTTTTTTTTTAAAAAAACGCATGAAATTTGCAAAATCTCATCGGTTCTTTATTTGAAACGTTAGATTGGTCCATGACATTTACTTTTTGAAGATAATTTCATTTAAATGTTGACCGCGGCTGCGTCTTAGGTGGTCCATTCGGAAAGTCCAATTTTGGGCAACTTTTTCAAGCATTTCGGCCGGAATAGCCCGAATTTCTTCGGAAATGTTGTCTTCCAAAGCTGGAATAGTTGCTGGCTTATTTCTGTAGACTTTAGACTTGACGTAGCCCCACAAAAAATAGTCTAAAGGCGTCAAATCGCATGATCTTGGTGGCCAACTTACCGGTCCATTTCTTGAGATGAATTGTTCTCCGAAGTTTTCCCTCAAAATGGCCATAGAATCGCGAGCTGTGTGGCATGTAGCGCCATCTTGTTGAAACCACATGTCAACCAAGTTCAGTTCTTCCATTTTTGGCAACAAAAAGTTTGTTAGCATCGAACGATAGCGATCGCCATTCACCGTAACGTTGCGTCCAACAGCATCTTTGAAAAAATACGGTCCAATGATTCCACCAGCGTACAAACCACACCAAACAGTGCATTTTTCGGGATGCATGGGCAGTTCTTGAACGGCTTCTGGTTGCTCTTCACTCCAAATGCGGCAATTTTGCTTATTTACGTAGCCATTCAACCAGAAATGAGCCTCATCGCTGAACAAAATTTGTCGATAAAAAAGCGGATTTTCTGCCAACTTTTCTAGGTAATAAAATTCAATGATTTGCAAGCGTTGCTCGTTAGTAAGTCTATTCATGATGAAATGTCAAAGCATACTGAGCATCTTTCTCTTTGACACCATGTCTGAAATCCCACGTGATCTGTCAAATACTAATGCATGAAAATCCTAACCTCAAAAGAATCACCCTTTACTATTGCAATATATTTGCGTTTGTGATAGTAGACAAACAGTTGTAGGAACTAAATATCTTTATTTTGAAAATTTTTGTTGGAATTCGGATCACACAACCTGCCTTAATTAATTGTCGTAACTGTCATTTATAAATCACCACTTACGGATGGTTTTTACAACCGAATGTCTTTTAAATTATTTTTCGAATGTCATTTCTATTGAAATAATAAGTTAATATCGAAAAAAGTCGTATTTTTTATGATTCCATATTACGATAAAACGGCAGAAATATAACAATAAATTTTCTGAAGAACTGAGACATAGAAATACACTTTCTCAATAGGCAAGGAGTCAAATATGCAGGGAAATCAGATCAAGATAGCGTGAGAAGTGAAAGCGCACATGATGGGAAATGAACCCCCACGATGCTACATACAAAAACCTTAATGATTGGAAACATCAGGTAGGTCCTGATTACTTTATATGCTCGAAAACGGATTGGGATATACCCCACTTTCCAATTTTATATGTTTAATTGGTAATTGTCTTTGCATAGGAAATCGGCTACATTGGAGTTGGGTATTTAAAATTCGGCGCGGTCGATCTTCCTGTCGTATTTAGCTATTTTCGAGACGAAAATATACGAATCATTTTATTAATTGTTTATTTTGTTTTGTTAGCAAAGCTTTTTGCCGCATAGGATGATTTCGCCAATTAATGGGGAAGGGTATATGAGCTGATTTACAACCAACATAATCGCTAAAAAAATTTAAATGCAATTTTCATCTTTTGATATCAAATTATATTTTTATTTATTTGTACCAATATACATATATTTAAATAAACAAATATAATATTTAATTGGGAAGGAATTAATTTTTAATTCGGTCATTGGAATTATTAAGGTTGGGCAACACAACCGAATGATGATAGTAACTACAACCGATGTCGTCGCCAGACCCAACCAACACCATATGTTTTGTTAGTTGTGTCGACCGAATCAGCCGGGTGACACAACCAGCGTTGCCAATTTAGCTTTTTTCCCGCTAGATTTGGCTTTTTTTGAAGACGTTTAGCGGGGAAAAAATGCATTTAGCTTTTAGCTTTTTTTCTGGCTTTTTTTCATGACCCTTTTAGCTATTTTTGGCTTTTTTATTTTCGACATGTTCCTATTGAAATATGAAATAATTCGAAGCTCAATTGAAGCATTAATAATTATTCCAGCCATTATCCGGGCATTTTTGGAGCAAATACACCTTGTTGTAAAGTTTTTTCCTCGTATTCGTAAAAGTTATCGTAAACTTTAAATCTACTATTACCATACAAATTCCTTATATAAACTGTCAGTAAATTATTAGGAATATTAGCATTTGACTCGTTTATCCTTTTTATGTTATTATAATATTCTAAATTTATTATGATATTACTAAACTAAAATAGTAAATGTGAATTGCTTTGTCGTGAGGCCAAAGATTTCATGTCCTTAAAATACGTCCGCGAATTTTGGTTATAATAGCATTTGTGAATTTCTCTTATATAAACTTTTTTCCTTGTCCAAAAGCCGATAAAGTCGTTTTGTCCTTATAGTTAATTGATTTAACTTAAAAGTGGGTATCTTTACATGAAAGAAGGCTAGGGTCAATTCTACAAAATTCTTAAAATTAATGAAATAGTCTTTAAATTTGTGGAGTTTTTGTATCTTGACCACAAACCAAAATAGGGTTCAAAAATAGAAGAGGGTTTTCAACATTTTATTTTAAAAACGTATACATAGAATAATTTCTACTTAAAGTAGAGTCTGAATTTGGAAATTTAAGTTTTCGTTAGCACGTTTTTAAAGCACTGTGGTAGTTCATGAATAAAAAGCTGAAAAAACGAATAAGTTCAAATTTGACTCGGAATCAATACCAAAATCTTTGGAACCGAACATAGAAATAATATAATAATAATAAATAAAATAATAATAATAAAGTTTTGAATGTGGTATTATTTTTTAACATAAAAATATGCAATAAAAAAATTCGTAGTGATAGGATCAAAAAAATCTGCTATTTATTAATGGAATGGATTTACATTTACGAAAATTGGACAACAATAGGTTTGTAGGGAAATTTTTGAATAAAAGTTATTCGGTATAAACTTGCAAGATAGTTAGAATGGGAAATATTAGGAGAAGTGTACTCGTTCACGAATTTATCATTAATTCAGTTAAAATGAAATATGTTGATATTTTCGAATGCAGTTCTATGTGACATTGTGCAATATATCGCACATTTGACTTGTTGATGATTAACCAGCTGATAATTGCAAGTTTACTGGGAAAAATGTTTTTACTAGGAAATATAAACGAAGGACTTCCAGTAAAAATTTGTGATAGTAATCCAAATGTATCGAGTACGCAAACAGAGCTAATATGACTTAGATTTTCTTACGGTCTCACAGAAATGGAAATAAAATGAATACAATTAAAATAATATGCATTTTAAGTGAAATAAAGCCTTTAAATTTGTTAAATTTCAAACAAAAACGTGACTTTTGATACAAAAAAATTTAGCTTTTTTTCTAGCCATTTTTTTAAATTTTTTAGCTTTTTTTGGCTAGTTTTTTGGAAAAATCTAGCGGTTTTTGGTGAAACAATTCTGGCAACGCTGGACACAACTGCCAACTGATAGTAGCTGCAACTGCCAAAAGGAAGTTGGCAAAAAATTCGGTTGTCACAACCTATCTGTATTCTCTGTGTAGCCATACATTGAACGGACGAAACAAAAATAGTATCTAAGATGCGTGAGTTTAGGATTTGAAATAAAATCACGATCTTTAAAACTGGGAGATAAATAAATATAGAGGGAATGCATTAAATATTATACAATGAGAACCAGTCAACACTTTTATATAACATACGTAACCTAAAGGTCATCGGGGGAAAGTAAAGATGATCACAAAATAAAATTTTGACGATGTCTTTATTAGGTCCATACAAAAACTGACTGATATAAACTGTATAGACATCAGATTTGATTAAAAAAAGTAGAAAGGTATGATCTAAATGGCAGTAAAATTTCAATGACATACAAATTAGTTCAATTCTAACTAAAACAGAAGAAGTTTTTCGTACACTTCTCAAAAATAGTAAGAACTACAGCGTGGTTAAAATGGGAATGAACTGGCGCCTAAGATTTCTTCTTTATTTTTAGTTCATTTTTTTCTGCATTTCGTAAATTGTTTTTTTTCGTTAATTTAATGAATCCCAAATTTAGCATACAATTTAGTTCAATTTTTGCACGAGATAGTTCATTTTTCCCATAATGTAGTTTACTTTTTTCTGTGTGACCAGTTGCATCCCAATGGTTTTCGCATCCACACTGAAAAAAATGTAAGCAAAGCATTCCAAAAATTTTGTCTTTACTTTGGTATTGATTCCGAGCCAAAGAAGCGTAGAATACAAGTAAAGATATTTTTCCACACAATTCTCTTTTAAATTTTGGTTTTGTGTACTTACTTCTAGGAAGTACATTTTAATTTTTCGTTTTTTCACCCAGAAAAAAGTGACACCTTCTTTAAGTTAAAATGAACTCATTGTGAAGAAAGTTGAACTTCGTATAGTGCCAAAGACATTTTTATTTGTTCGAACGATGTGCTTTTCGTAGAAATTAGGTAGAATGCATTTCATATATTAGTTAACATTTTCCTATAGTTATGTACCACTATGCTACAGAATGACAAAATTTAACTGAATTCAATTCATATATGGAATGATTTTATTGAAAATTTTTCATTCATTTGGACGAATCTAACATATTTGTGCTAAACCTTTTACTTCAAAACTAGAACTGCTAACCTTCGTTTTTAAATACAATTTTATTTATTTGTATAGACAATTTTTTCTTCAATAAAAGTCATGTTTTATTATTATATTAAATATATTTATTAAGTATCAACAGCATCGACTGTCCTTGAAATATTAGTTTATTATTCCACTATTCCCAATTTCCATGTAACGTCATTAACTGTAAAACGTATTTTTTCTTCTCCTTGTACCTTCCAGTTTTAATAAGTTGCTGCCTAAGGATTTTGTCCTCCTTTTACAATTTCAATACCTAAAAATATACAAAATCATAAACTAATTTTTTCACAAAAGGTTAGCGTCACTGAATGGTACCTGATAATTGAAAATTCCAAACTGAGGACCAATGAAGGGGTTTTTCTTCTGTTGGTGTCTTATTTCTTTATACACCATTACGAACCTTGATAGACGTATTTTTTTGTATTTATGTTCAATAATTTTCAAAAAACGATAAATTTTCTCATTAATTTAAAATAACAAATATTTTATATATTTTATTTGTTATTTATTATATTATTTTAATATATTATTTTTAACAATCTCTCGGAATACCATAACAATACGATTCCAACGAATGGTTTATTATAAGTGAATAAATTTTTCTTGTTCAGTAGTAGATTCTTGTACCCCGCAAAGAAAACATTATTAGTAAAATTCCATGCCTTTTTCTAGTTAATGAACTATTTCTAACTGTTTTCAGTTTAGGATTTTTTTACTGAAACAAGTAAATTTTATTATTTCACACAAAAATTTAACTTAATGGAAATAAATGGCTAAACTAAATCGATGAACATTTTTTCCTTTAGTTTCGAAGGCTCTTTTTTGTGGGTGTTTAGCTTTTTTTCTTCATATGCTATCAAAATCCTTTAAAAACGAGTTAACCACAAATTTATATTCCAAACTCAGACTCGACTTGCAATAGAAATTATGCTATGTTTCAAGTAAAAAACGTCTTTGAAATAAAGTGTTGAAAACATGTCCTATATTTGAACGATTTTTTGATTTGTATTTAAGAAGCAAAAAGACAACAAATTTAAAGACTTTTTTTAGTCAAAGCACTTAATTATATTGACAATTCGACTTCATTGAAAAGTTTGTAGACTTTTGGACAAGGAAAAAACTTTATACTAGAGAAATGCGTCTTCTATTCTAAGCTAAATTTGCATTCTTATTTTAAAAACATGAAATTTTTGACCTCACGACAATATTTTTTCAGTGCATGTGGTTTATTTAGTTTTCAACAATTTCTTCAATTTTATAAATTACCTTCACAACTCATGGCCAGGGACGTCTTATTGTCATCAACAAACAATTATTCCTATAGGCATCAATGCATAACATACATTTGGACACACACAAGCCGATGTAAAGAAATTTTATTTATGGAAAACAAACCACTTTAGTAAAACAAAGTTTTCTTTTGGCGCTAAAATATTCTTTACATTCTCTGAGAACAGAGAATGAAGCCAACCCATTTTTGTCGGCTCGGCTTAACGGTTAAGCCGACATAAATTTGTCTATTCGGCGGCGGCCAATTATCCATTACAACACCAATTTAAAGTTATCCGAACGGTATTGTCATTAGTAGTACAACTAATCATACAACGAAATTTACATTTCATTCAAATTTTCTGAGCTAAGTTTTTACAAAATTATTATATGAGCTTGATATTGATTGATTGTGGTTCGAAGGTTCAAAGTTTTGGCAAAAATATAACAATTATTAATTAATTTTTCTTATTTAAATTAATATTTTTGATTAATTGGCGGCTAAATTTGAGTCAAGATGAGTCGACTAGTAATAAATAGTCGGCGGCGGCTAAAATTAGCGGCGTAACTGACGGCTTCATTCTCTGCATTTTTCTGATGTAAATATTACGCTTCCCACATTACCTCATAAATTCTTAATTAAATTCAATTGTTGAGAAAGTCCACTCCCCTTATAAAATTAAATCAATTCAATCAAGTATTGCCAGCTATTAAGAATTGCTGTTTTATGTGAAATAGCAAATGGTCTCTCCTCAATCTTTCCCAAGAACTTGGCAGGTTTCCGATATCAAGTTTCCGAAATCCCATCGCACTAAGAGCATTGTTCTCTTGCATGGACAAGAAGTGTCCAATGTTTGATGCTTTTTAGTTCATTTCACCACTTTACTTTGGTTCTTGTACCTTGTTCTTTCTGGATGATCAGAAATAATATTCAATTAATATTCTTCTTCTGTAGTTTCCTACTGTGGTGGACAATCAGTCGGTTCCTCATCATCCACATGTTTTGTATGTACATCATATTCTCTGTCCGGCTATGTCTAACAAGAATCATGATGTCTTCTTAACAACTTAGGCTTGAAACAGGAAGTTCAATTGCACATACGCGCACACTCCATCGTCATATTGGCGCTTTGATAATAACATCCACTTGCTGTGGTCTACTATCGTTGAATTTAATTTGAGCTACGTATACCGGCAGCATCTTCTTCATCAGCAGCAGCCTCCAGAAACTGGCAACAGTAGTGACTTTAGTGCCGGCAACAAGTTCTCTATCACTGAAGCAATTAGTTTGTGTGAGACCGGTTGAACTGGAGCCAGGCGAGCTTCATATGAGAAGATACTTACTATACGGCCTTTCGATATCAAAATTAGACTTTGATATTCATGTTAATTCTACTTGTCGTATAGATACAACATCCTGTGTAGAGCAGGCTAAAAGCGATACTCTTTACACGGCTTTCAATATTTTCATGTGGCGTTCTTCTAGAAATGATTCCAGATGTATTCTAATATGCATGAGTTGGACTGAAATATTATTACGTACACCCTAAAAAATCGCTTCTGCAACATATACCTCAAACACATTTTTCTTCAAGCATACATATTTTCAGCATTTATTCAAACAAAATATTATATGATTGCACTTACAAATAATGTGTTAAAAAAGCACTGTATATTTACAGTGGTCGAATTTATTTTTAAAGTTAATTCGTATGTACAAAAAGTCAACATGTTACTAAATGTAGATAACTTTGAAATAGTGCAACATAAAATATATTGAATATAATAATGGGTGAATTTTTGTATGTTAGTAGCGTATCCCGTCCCGCTTCGCTGCGCCCCACGAAGCACATTTTCGTTAACTTAGTCAACCATATCCTTCGATCTGAAAACAAATTCGAAAAGATTTGTACACTTTTAAAGAGTAGGGTCAGGGGAAGTCTGGCACAAAAACTGAAGTACTGATTAATCACTCCATGGTTTCCACACACGTGTCCCGTACATTTCAAAAAAATCCGACCACTTGCTTTTTCGTTTATATATAGAAATAGGGCGGTTATGCAGATGTAAAACGGACCGGCTTAACAAACGTTGGGTAGGGGGTGTTCCCTTTCAACCAATTTTTTGTTTTTTAAATGTTCTGTTTTCAAATCGTTGGACAATCTTCTACATTTCCTATGAATTTCAAGCGTGGTTTGTCAAGGGGAGGTATACTTCTCCATAACATACCGTCCAAATAAATCGAAAAAAGTAAAAGTGCATAAAAAGTGACCATTTAACATTTGTTAAAGTGTTGGACACGGATAACTTGCCTTTCCCAAATATATACCGGAAAATGAAACACCCTCTACGTTGCCTGCCAACTTTATGTAAATTTAAGTTTTTTTACTTAAAAAAGTCTGACAGAAGCCTGTGGAAAAATCATAAAATTATGTACCGAGTTCCCATTTATCAACAGTCCTCTACTTTCTATTTTAAAAAAATCGGCAAAAGGAAACCCCTTCCTTCGCGCCTCCCGACAGATATCGAAAATTCACGTACCTTATATTCATTTCACAAACTACCCAACTTCACTATTCCCCAACCAATCATCGAAAATTCATGTACTCTGTATAAATTTAGTCATCTTCTCCCTACTTCTAGTAAATCGGAGATGGTTAGATTTTGCTCTATTTTTTGTAAAGGGACGTCACTTTCTCTTTACAGATTTCCAAGAAAATGTGTAAACTTTCCTTCAAGTTTCATGGTGTGGGGCAAGGAGAAGGTTTCCGTCCATATATTGCATTTAACCGTCGAACGGAACGGACGTGTTTTTTAATAGCGGATAAACTAATCGTTATAGGTACCTACTAAGAATTCCAAGTGTGATGGGATATTAAGCCACCATGCAGCGAAATTCAAAGTCATCCACTGGGTTGCTAACTTCAGGGCCCAGTGGACGGGTATCGACTGGAGTTATAAATTTGGGCAATGACCAAGAGTTAGGCCCAATTAGTCGACCTGTAGACGGGTCGACAGGTGGAAACACTCTGACAAGTCGAACTTTTTCTAAGGTAACGACATCAAAAGGAGGTAATCCCTCACGAAAGATATTCAAGGAACGCAGAAATGCTTTGTTTATCCTAAAAAAGTTAGGATCAGTCGACCCAAGCACGCTGTCGGCTAAACAAAGCGATTCCTTAAAATGGGCTCAAGGAATTCTTGAGACTGGAAAAATGGAACGATCACCGGATGAGCTGCCGTCCTCCAAAAGGGATCAAAGATCGTTTGCCTCTGTTGCTAAAGACAGCCTTGTGATGGCTATCATTAATAAAGGAGCATTGGACGGTATGGTTCCAAAGCAAAAATGGGGGGAAATTGAGAATGCTCTATCTGTCGTCTACTCACAGGTGCTGGAAAAGTTTCCCGCCCCCAGATCCTCGACACCAAGAGGCTGGTTGGTATTAAGGACGATTTAAGCTAGTCGCATTTGAGGACCAGATGTCTATAGAATGTTTTAAAGCTGCTCTGATACTAACTGGTGAAGATTGGGAAGGAGCTGCTCTAGAGTTAGTCGAGAAGAAAGACATACCGGCTAGACCTAGAGCACATGCGTGGATACCTGCAAACCCTTCTAACCCTGAATATATTTCAAATAGGCTGAAACGATGCAATTCAGATCTTCGAAGTCGAGGGAAATACCAAAGTTGAAGACATGGATAGGTACCGTATGCGTGAGAAGGTTTCTACTGCCTCAGAACTCACCAAAGTTGAACCTATGGTTAATGCGAGAGTCACCGAAATCTCTGAAGAGGACATTCTTGATGACTCGATTGAAGCGGCTGATGTGACGGTTGTTGAAAATCTCGATGGTCCTACGGATCCTGCCTTAAATGCTGCCTTAAAAGTTCTCCTGATGAAAGGGGACATAGACATAGTTCTTATTCAAGAACCATATGTTTATAGAAACAAAATATGGGGTTCAAAATATTGCAGTATACTGGTAATGATGTAAATCGAGTCTGTATAATTGCTAAAAACGAGCTTAACTTGTTTCTGCTTCCTTCAATGTGCAATGCAGACACTGTCGTTGCCAATTTAGAAATAGCCAAATGCAAATATTGGGCATCTTCGGTCTACATGGGATATGACAGGGAGATGCCTCCATGTGCCGTTAAGACCTTAGTTGAGGAGTCACTGAAAACAAAGACGAAACCCATTATGGGATGCGATGCGAAAGCGCATCATAGTATATGGGGAAGTAGTGATACTAATGCAAGGGGAGAGTCGCTAATAGCGTTTATTTTGCGTACTAATCTGGTAGTTTGCAACAAGGGATATGCCCCAACCGTTGTCACTAAAAACAGGCGAGAGGTTTTGGGCATCACCTTGGCCTCGCAAGAACTGAATGAAATGATATCTGAGTGGCAGGTTTTAAGTGAACACAGCTTCACAGATCATCGCTACATCAGTTTCAAATTGGATGTTCACACTACCAAGACCATATTTCCGCCAAATGTTAGAAAGCTGACTGGATTAGGAATAGGGAATCGTTCAATATGATGATACCGGAAATAACAGAGACAAATATGAGAAATGTGCAATATAACGAACAACAACATCTCACTGAAAGCTGCATGCCCTAGAGGGAAGCCAAGGGGGAAAAATCGACCACAATGGTGGTCTACGGAATTAAGTAATATGAGGAAACCCAGCAGGAAGCTCTTTAACAAGACAAAGTCCACTAGAGACTCTGAGGATTGGAGCGCTTACAAGAAGAATCAGAGAGGATACAAGCGAGAACTGAGAAATGCTCAGCATAACTCTTGAAATGATTACTGCAGCAGCATTGAGAATACGTCCAAGGCTTCCAGACTACGGAAGGTTCGCATCCACCAACTCCCCTCCAGGTTTCATTAAAACATCGGAGGGAAATTGGACAACGTCCAGTGAGGAGACGCTGGAGGTACTATTGGACACACATTTTCCTGGAAATCAGACGTTTGAACCAGGTTCTGGCGGTGCCACAGTGGCTCAGCGGTCGTTTCCTGTCGAGGAAATTGTATCGGAATCTAGAATAAGATGGGCGTTAAATAGCTTTGGACCATTCAAATCCTCCGGACCTGATGAAATTACTCCGGCGGAGTTACAAGCAGTGACTGACAAAATTATCCCCTGGTTGGCGGCGATATATAAAGGATGTATCAATTTATCATATATCCCAGGAAGTGGAGGGAAACAAAAGTCGTTTTCATACCTAAAGCGGGAAAAGCCTCTCACTCGAGGGAGAAGGATTTCCGACCAATCAGCTTATCCTCATTTCTACTTAAGACTCTGGAGAGGATGATAGATATTTATCTTAGAACTAGCATCGAATCAAGTTTGTTCTCGAAACGACAGCATACATACTCGAAGGGCAGGTCAACTGAGACCGCATTACATGAACTAGTCAGCTTTATTGAAAGCACACTATCTGTTAAAGAATACACAATCGTGGCGTTTCTAGACATCGAAGGGGCGTTCAATAATGTCCATCCGAGCTCGATATTAAATGGACCGACAACTCTGAATGTTGATCCATGTATACTAAGACTGTTAGACAAACTTCTAATGAAGAGACGTATTTCAGCCACACTTTACACACACATACACAAGTTGAGACAACTCCCCTCCAGGTTTCATTAAAGCATCGGAGGGCAATTGGACAACGTCCAGTGAGGAGACGCTGGAGGTACTATTGGACACACATTTTCCTGGAAATCAGACGGTTGAACCAGTTTCTGGCGGTGCCACAGTGGCTCAGCGGTCGTTTCCTGTCGAGGAAATTGTATCAGAATCTAGAATAAGATGGGCGTTAAATAGCTTTGGACAATTCAAATCCTCCGGACCTGATGAAATTACTCCGGCGGAGTTACAAGCAGTGACTGACAAAATTATCCCCTGGTTGTCGGCGATATATAAAGGATGTATCAATTTATCATATATCCCAGGAAGTGGAGGGAAACAAAAGTCCTTTTCATACCTAAAGCGGGAAAAGCCTCTCACTCGAGGGAGAAGGATTTCCGACCAATCATCTTATCCTCATTTCTACTTAAGACACTGCAGAGGATGATAGATATTTATCTTAGAACTAGCATCGAATCAAGTTTGTTCTCGAAACGACAGCATACATACTCGAAGGGCAGGTCTACTGAGACCGCATTACATGAACTAGTCAGCTTTATTGAAAGCTCACTATCTGTCAAAGAATACACAATCGTGGCGTTTCTAGACATCGAAGGGGCGTTCAATAATGTCCATCCGAGCTCGATATTAAATGGACTGACAACTCTGAATGTTGCTCCATGTATACTAAGACTGTTAGACAAACTTCTAATGAAGAGACGTATTTCAGCCACATTTTACACACACATACACAAGTTTAGACAAAGTTCAGTGTATGGCGTACTTGTGTATCTCAGGCGTATTCCGCAAGACAGGAACAAATTCCCTTAATGTCATGCTGCATCTATTGCCTTTAGACATTTTGGCCAAACAGTCAGCTGCAACAACGGCTGTGCGGTTGGGCGAGCTATCGCTGTGGTCGGAAAAAAGTTACGGTTACATTTCGGTCCTCAAAATAATGCCAGATGTGCCTGACATAGTGGATTACACATTGGCGAGTCCACTTTTCGACAAAAAGTTTGAGACTCTAATCCCCAACAGTGAGGCGTGGTGCACACAGACCCCGGGGAATAAAGAATATATAGATTTCTACACTGATCGCTCCAAATTGGATGGACAATTAGATTTCGGAGTATATTCTAAAGATTTGGAACTTCGAATAGCGAGAAGATTACCTAATCACTGTTGTAATTTTCAGGCTGAAATATTAGCAATAAGAGAGGTGGTGAATAGGCTGAGTTAATGTAATGTTCCAAAAAATGTGGGCATTAATATATACTCAGATAGTCAACCTGCAATAAAATCCTTGGACTCTATGTTAATCAACTCGAAAGGTCTACTGAGACCGCATTACATGAACTAGTCAGCTTTATTGAAAGCTCACTATCTGTCAAAGAATACACAATCGTGGCGTTTCTAGACATCGAAGGGGCGTTCAATAATGTCCATCCGAGCTCGATATTAAATGGACTGACAACTCTGAATGTTGCTCCATGTATACTACGACTGTTAGACAAACTTCTAATGAAGAGACGTATTTCAGCCACACTTTACACACACATACACAAGTTTAGACAAAGTTCAGTGTATGGCGTACTTGTGTATCTCAGGCGTATTCCGCAAGACAGGAACAAATTCCCTTAATGTCATGCTGCATCTATTGCCTTTAGACATTTTGGCCAAACAGTCAGCTGCAACAACGGCTGTGCGGTTGGGCGAGCTATCGCTGTGGTCGGAAAAAAGTTACGGTTACATTTCGGTCCTCAAAATAATGCCAGATGTGCCTGACATAGTGGATTACACATTGGCGAGTCCACTTTTCGACAAAAAGTTTGAGACTCTAATCCCCAACAGTGAGGCGTGGTGCACACAGACCCCGGGGAATAAAGAATATATAGATTTCTACACTGATCGCTCCAAATTGGATGGACAATTGGATTTCGGAGTATATTCTAAAGATTTGGAACTTCGAATAGCGAGAAGATTACCTAATCACTGTAGTAATTTTCAGGCTGAAATATTAGCAATAAGAGAGGTGGTGAATAGGCTGAGTTAATGTAATGTTCCAAAAAATGTGGGCATTAATATATACTCAGATAGTCAACCTGCAATAAAATCCTTGGACTCTATGTTAATCAACTCGAAAACGGCCATCGACTGCCGCAAATCTCTCAATGAGATGGCTGCGCAGTACAATATTCACCTAATATGGGTGCCTGGCCATAGGAACATACCGGGGAACTGCAAGGCGGATGAGTTGGCAAGGCTAGCTCATGCTGCGTGAGAAGGCTGTTATGATGGGAAATGTTCGATGGAGAATTGCAAGGGCTGTAACAACACCAAGCAAATATGGCCCCATTTAAACATAAACCGCACACTATATATGCTAGTGTTCTCGAGACGTCAGATATCACTCCTGATATCTGCTATAACGGGTCGCTGCCTGATAGGCAATTTTGCAAAAACTATAGGCGCGAAGTATAATGACTATTCTATGAGCTGTCATGATGCGGAGGAAAAGGAATCAATTAAACACCTCTTGTATGAGTGTCCTGCATTTTGTGTAAGGCGTAAGCAAATTTTTTGGGCATATAGCGGATCTGGAAAACGTTAACTTAAGCAGTCTGCTAATGTTTTTGGAACAATCTGGTTGGTTCAACAAAGAAGCATAATCAAGAAGGTTCAGCAGTTAAAACTAGAAGTGCCCATATGTAATAGGTACTTTTAGTTAATGTCGTATCACAATGGACTGAATAGTCTAAGTGAGCCTGAATCTTAATCGGGCTGCCACTTTAACCTAACCTAACCTAACCTTCCCGTCCAAATACCCAAAAATCAAGTACACCATATTGATTTCATAACCTTCCCTGTACGGCTTTTGTAAATTTCAAGTAAACTTTAGAATTCTAGTTTTTTCAGTTTTAGAGGAGGTCTCCCTCCCCGTCCCAATATCGAAAAATGGTATAGGGTATATTATGTAGACGTCCAAAAAATCTCAAGCAAATAATAAGCCCAATTTTTAAACAGTTGGCAAGGGTAGGCTCCTCTTCCCTTCCGAATATCACAAAATCAAATATCCATTATAATACAATCTACACTAAAAAAGTGAACTATTTATTTCACTAAAGCCAATTTAACTATATTTTAGTTCATGGAATTATTATGGTTGGAGAGCGTTTCCTTCACTCTAATAATTTTTTGCGTACGATAGTTAAATGAACTAAAAAGCAGGAAAAAATTATACACGAATTAAGCATACAGATTTACTAAATTCGTATTTCTTTCTTTAAATTTGCAAATTTCATAAACTTCGTATGTCACTAAAGACATTCTTGCAATTTTGAACTCCAATATTTTCCTTTAAACTACAAATTTTTTTTTGAAAAGTCAAAAAAATGAATTATGTCTAATAAATTTTCTTGAATTTGTCGAAAAATATTTACTTATTTTTGTGATATCGGCTTGATGCCAGCGTTTGTAACACTGAATAGGTAAAATTTTCTAAAAAATTTCAAAATTTTCTAAAATTAAGCAAAAGTTTTCTTCCTGGTGGGTTCACTGTTTTTTCAGTGTACCCCACATCATCTGTAAAATTCAAGTAAATTGGAAAAGTTTAATTTAAATTGGAAAAGTTTAATTTACGGTATGTACTTGAGGAGAAATTAGGACTCCATGTGCCCATTTTATTTTTCCCCGACCAAATATCAAAAAAATTATATACCTCATATAAATTTCATAATAATCCCCCTAGTTCTCCGTAAAAGTTCAATAAGTCGACAAATTTTAGTTTTTTCACTGTACTTTAAAAAAAAGTCGGACAAAGGAGAGGCTTCACTCCTCGACCAAAAATAAAGTAGCGGGTCTTTGTCTAGACATCACCCCTAACCTTCCTTGGAATTTCACCCAAATCGGAGAACTTTGGCCCAATTTTGAAAATGTCGTACAAGGGGGATGTCCACCTCACCCACCAGATATCAAAAAATATTTTCCGCGCATGATTACCCTCTCGTTCTCCGAACATTTTTTATGTGAAAAATTAACATTTTTATAACAAAAGCAACTGCGATGAATTCAAATTATAAATTTTTGTAATGTGCGCTGTATTTAAAATAAATTTCCCGCTATAAACATCACGGAGCCCGAAACCTTTCCAACGAATGCAAAACCGTGGAAATAGGTTCGTGCATTCTGGAGTTATTGCGTCAGTTTTCCAAAAAAAAATTAATATTTCCAACATTATCTCACGAATAAATGCTTCAATGTTGCCTTTCAATGTGTCAAATGAAACGGGCTTGCCAGTATAGATACAAGCTCTAATATAGCCCCACAAAAATAGTTTTGAACGGACTATTGACCGGTCCCGAAAGCAAATAAAATGCTCACCGAACACGCCTCTTAATAACTTTATTAGACATATTTATTTTTTTTTCACTTGTTAAAGAAAATTTCGAAGTTTGAAGTAAAATATTATTCCAAATGGCTTTAATAATTTTGAAAAATTCTCCAGTTTTAATGAAGCCGTCTTTAAATTCGTGGACTTTTTGTATTGTAACCACAAAGCAAACAAGTAGGGATAGTTTAAAGTCGGGCGGGGCCGACTATATTATATCCTGCATCACTTTACATTTTTGAAACCATCTTTTTTATTGACAACAGAGCATAAATTCCAATTAATTTGGAAATTTAAGTTGTCGTTAACAGGGTTTAAAAGGAATTTTATAGCACATGAAGAAAAAAAATTGTTGTTTCTTACATTTACCCTTGCTTCAATTCTCCGCTTCTTTGGCTCGGAATCAATACCAAAATTATTAGTGTGAGTGCAAAATCTTTGCAACCGAGCATTTTTTAAGTGTATACTAAGTAAATTAATAAAAAGTAATGCTGGTGACATTTCTGAGGGTTTCAATCAGGCTCACTTAGACTATTCAGTCCATTGTGATACCACAGTGGTGAACTTCTCTCTTATCACTGAGTGCTGCCCGATTTCATTTAAAGCTCAATGACAAGGTACCTCCTTTTTATAGCCGAGTTCGAACAGCGTTCCACATTGCAGTGAAACCACTTAGAGAAGCTTTAAACCCCCCCAGAAAGGTCACCAGCATTACTGAGGTGGGATAATCTACCGCTGAAAAACTTTCGCAAAAATCGCACGATAAGCAATCATGAACGTATACTCAGAAACCTGTATTTGGCCCCGCACGACTTTCCTTACTGGTTGTTTAGTGCAAAGATGAAAAAGGGTTGCCATTTGAAATATCTGTAGAGTAAGATATTGTTCAACTGACATCTTCTAAGCATCTTACCAACTTGTTCTCTGCAAGAGAAGAGATAACGGAGTGGGAAACATTTTCATTCATAACAACCAACTGAGGAAAAAATCAAGTTTAAACTTTCAATTGGAGGCAAAAGTTGTTGTACTTTTGCGCACACATGTGTAATTGTTTGTGGAATAGGATCGCTGCACCAACTGTCAGGTTGCTTACGTGTGTTGGGGAGAAATAAGATACTTTGGGATCCAGAAGATAGAATACAAAAAAGATTTCTTGTTACGCTAACTTAAATATGGTGAGAATATTCCCGCACTTTTATGAATGAATGGAAGAAACAGGCCAGATGCATCGGCAGACAGACATCAAGAGATGGGCAAGTTAATGTAACTTCTTTGTAATAATAGTGCATGAAATTATATTAATGTTAGCAACTGTATCACATACAATGGAAAAAATGCTTACCTAGTCCTCACACAAAAACGAATGTTTGTAGAATAACTCCATTAATGTTGTTGTCGCGGTGACGGTGACCTTTCTAGGGATTGTAACCAGAACCAAAAAGTCGACCAAAATGATAAAAAGTCCACTTTGGAGATTTTAACTTTATGTAAAATTTAGAATACCTACATTTATAATCTATAGCATATCCATCCGAAAGTTCGACCATGCCAAATCGTATGTACAGTTGTCTTATGTAGCCTATATGGAGCATATGCTAGGTAATAAATGACATACTCGTATTGAATAACTATTTAAACCAGTTACTTACTACTCGGTTCAGTTAGAGGCAACAAAAAATCGCCTCTGTAACATATACTCCCCAACACATTCTGCTTCAAGCATATATGTTTTCAGAATTTGTTCAGAATTTTAAGGCATCACACACACAGAAAAATATTACCGTAGTTAAACTAAACTTAACTTATTTTCATTGTAAAAAAATATTTTTATTTTTAAATTTAAATTTTATTATTTTTTTTCGAAATTTTCTACAGCCCATAAAATTTTCCTTTTTTAGGAAGTCTCAATAATTTTATGAACTGCACGTGGGTGTAAAGTTCAATGACCGTAAACATAAGTTCCATATGAACTAAAGCAAATGAAAATTTTCGTACGATTCCCAAAACGAAATACTGTATGGTTAAAATGGTCATGATTTGTCATCAATGATTTTCTTCTTTACTTTTAGTTCATTTTTTCTTCTATAAGAGGATGTAATTTAAAATTTCCTGGATTTTATCTCAAAATATGGAGTATAATTTACAATTTTGCTTACAGCAAAAATACGTTATAAATATGTACTATATCTATACAAATAAAAAATGTTAGTATTTTTTTTTAATATTACACACCAAATATTTAGTCATATACAAAATATGTAAGCCGATAAGCAATCATGAACGTTTATTTAGCAAATTACATATTTATTTATTTTTTATTAAACTTGCATCTATCTATCTACCAGTTCCAGTTCCAAATATAATTATAATTTTTACACCGAAACAGTCGTTGTCGTCTGTGTATGTATTCATAACTTATTAACATATCCCAGCAAAATCTCCTATTACCACACCCTCACAAAAAATCGCTTCTGTAACATATACTCCCAAACATATTTTGCTTCAAGCATATACATTTTTGGGTATTGCCCAAACATTTATATGTTTGATCTCTACCAATATATAATATGTTTGAAAGCATATTGGTCTAAACAATATATGTTTGGGTAGTCTAAGTTCCAAACATTTTGTATTTTTGCATCCAAATTCAATAATGTTGTCTTCCAAAAAACAATATGTTATTATGTGACCATATAATATGTTTGGAAGCATTTTGCACCCAAAAATATTATATGCTTAAAAAAATTCTCCCAAACAATATTGTGCTCAAAATTTTATTTATATATTTACAATCATAATGAATTACGAAAATAAACAGGTAATATAGGTGCTAACAACATACGTTTTCGACCTGAATGCTCAAAATGTTGTTTCTGCCTAATTGTATATTCCCCACATCTTTCTCACTTCCACTAGATTTTTTAGTTCTTAGCACCTTTTTCTGTAATACAAACATTGTAGAAGAAATTATTCAATTTTATGATTTTTTTTATTTTAATTTTACCTTTTGCCGGACGGGGATTCGAACAGCGGACCACACAGTTTGTAAGGATCAAAGAAGTAGCTGATCAATTGCCCAAGGAAAAATAAAATGTTAATTTTGTAATAACAAGCAACAACCACCAACTTAATTCAATATCGCTCCCTGTTAAATAGCGCTCCAAGCTACTAAACACATATATGTTTATAGGCTATTTCTAAATTAATATATGTTTGCATCCAAGCATATTATATTTACAAACATTTTATGTCCCAAACATAATATGTTCTAACATATTAACATATATGTCCTATGCTAGTTTATGAACATTATATGCTTGCACTCAAAAATATTGTGTTTAAAAATTTGTGTTCCAAACATATAATGTTTATAGCCAAACATATGAAAAACAGTCTTTTTCATCCGTGCAGGTATGAGTAAAAGTATGCCTGCGCCAAATTAGGTAACAATTTCTTCGTACATATAGCAGCAGTAATACTTGATTTAAAATCTTAAATCTGTAGATTTTTCCGCATTTATTTAAATACGATGAGTAAAATCTGGAACTTTTACTTTCAGTTTGAAGCAATTTTCATGATCAGTGCGCCTGCTATACCCTGAAAGAAGTGTATTATTTTTTGAGAAACGTAATTTTAGACAAGCAAAGTTTTCTTTTGACACAAATTTTAGATACAGTCGTTGAATAAACGAAAACACTTAATAAGAAAAAGAAATTTCGGTTGTCTAAAATTTTATTATAGATTACTAATTTCCAGCAAATCGGATAAAAACTACGGATTCTAGAAACCCAAGAAATAAAGCCGGGAGATCGGTGTATATGGGGGCTATACCAAAACATGGACCGATAGGCACCATTTGCTATTCACATATTTGTGATCTTAAAATATTTCCAGATTTTCAATTTCAAACAAATCGACCAGAAAATATAGTCTCTAGACGCCCAAGAAGTAAAAATCGAGAGATCAGTCTATATGGGGGTTATACCAAAATATGGACCGATATACCTCAATTTCGGCTCTCTTATTTGTAATCTAAAAATACCTCTAGATTTCGAATTACAGGCAAATGATGTAATAAATACAGTTTATTATAGCTCAAGAATTTCGGGCAAAGCGGATGGTAAATATAGTTTCTAGAAGCCAAAGAAACAAAATGGGAAATCAGTCTATATGGGGGCTATACCAAAACATGGACCGATGAGCACCATTTTCGGCACACTTTTTATGGTCCTCAAATACCTCTATATTTCCAATTTCAGGCTAATTGGATAAAAATTACGGTTTTTATAGGCCCAAGACTCCAAATCGGGAGGTTGGTTTATATGGGGGCTATGTCAAAACATGGACCGATGCGGACCATTTTCGACACACCTCTCTATGGTCCCAAAATACGTTTAGATTTTCAATTTCATACAAATCGGATGGAAAATACTGTTTCTAGACGCGTAAGAAGCAAAATCGGGAGATCGGTCTATATGGGGGC
The DNA here is from genome assembly GCF_050003625.1 of Haematobia irritans. Lineage (NCBI taxonomy): Eukaryota > Metazoa > Arthropoda > Insecta > Diptera > Muscidae > Haematobia > Haematobia irritans. Next base: position 62,544,782 of record NC_134401.1, read on the forward strand.
TATACCAAACCATGGACCATTTTCGCCACACCTCTTTATAGTCCCACAATACCTCTAGATTTCCAATTTCAGGCAAATCGGATGGTAAATATAGTTTATAGACGCACAAGAAGCAAAATCGGGAGATCGGTCTATATGGGGGCTATATCAAAACATGGACCGATACAAACGATTTTCGACACACCTCTTTATGGTCCTAAAATACCTCTAGATTTTCAATTTCAGACAAATCGGATAGAAAATACTGTTTCTAGACGCCTAAGAAGCAAAATCGGGAGATCGGTCTATATGGGGGCTATACTAAAACATGGACCGATACGGACCATTTTCGACACACCTCTTTATGGTCCCAAAATACCTCTAGATTTCCAATTTCAGGTAAATCTGATAAAAACTACGGTTTTTATAGTCCCAAGACCCCAAATCGGGAGGTCGGTTTATATGGGGACTATATCAAAACTTGGACCGATATAGCCCATCTTCGAACTTGACCTGCCTGCAAACAAAAAACTAATCTGTGCCAAATTTCGGGACGATAGCGCCATTATTGAAGGCTGTAGCGTGATTACAACAGACAGACAGACAGACGGACAGACGGACATGCTTATATCGTCTTAGAATTTCTCCTTGATCAAGAATAAATATACTTTATATAGTCGGAAATCGATATTTCGACGTATTACAAACGGAATGACAAACTTATTATACCCCCGTCACCATTTTATGGTGGTGGGTATAAAAAGAGACCTTGATAACTTTTACGATTGGTGTGAGATAAATTTAATGGAATTAAATATCTCGAAATGTAAATTGATGCGCTTTTCGAGAAGAACTGTATTCGAGTCGAGTTATTCTATTGGGACTAACGAGCTGGAAGCAGTAGATTCTTTAAATGATCTTGGATTGCTAATGGTCCAGCGACTGAACTTTCGCCAACATATGTCTATGGCCATCAGTAAGGCATTTGTTACTCTCGGATTCATGAAACGTTGGAGTAAAGAATTTAGAGATTACTCAATTACCAAGATACTTTACACTTCATTAGTACGAAGCAACCTTGAGTATGGTTCTATAATTTGGGATCCATATTATACAATCCACTCAAATAAGATTGAATCCGTCCAGAAGCAATTTCTTCTATTCTGCCTTCGACACAGAGGTTGGGATCGCCAGTCTTTACCATCGTATCAATTTCGCCTAAATCTTATAAAATTACCCTCACTGCAAAGTCGTAGAACTATGTTAAATATTTCTTTCATAATGAATATAATTCAAGGTGAAATTGATTCTGAGTTTCTTCTCAACAAACTGTCATATAACATACCTATTAGATGTAGTAGAAATTTTGAACCGCTAAAAATTCCGTATTATAGATCAGATTATGCAAACAACGATCCGTTACGAAGGTTATGCCTTCAGTTCAATAAATATTATGACATTATAAATCTGTCTTTATCTTTGTTTGTACATATTAGTCTGTAAGGATTTTGTATCTATAGACTTAATAAAAAAAGTTGAACTTCGTATAGCGCCAAAGACATTTTTATTTGTTTGAACGATGTGATTTTCGTAGAAATAAGGTAGAATGCATTCCATATACTAGTTAACATTTTCCTATATTTATTTACCACTATACTACAGAATGAAAAAATTTAACTGAATTGAATTCATATATGGAATGATTTTATTGAACTTTTTCCATTCATTTGGACAAATCTTACACATTTGTGGTAAACCTTTTACTTCAAATTTAGAACTGCTTACCTTCGTTTTTAAATACAATTTTATGTATTTATATAAGCAATTTTTTCTTCAATAAAAGACATGTTTTATTAATATATTAAATATATTTATTTAGATTCAACAGCATCGACTGGCCTTGAAATATTAAAACACATTTTTTTCTTCTTCTAGTACCTTTCACTTTTAATAAGTTGCTGCCTAGCAATTTTGTCCACCTTTTACAATTTCAATACCTACAAATATAAACAAAAAATCCTAAACCAATTTTTTCACGAAATGTTAGCGTCACTGAATATTACCTGTTAATTGAAGATTTCAAAAATGAAGTCGAATGAAGGGGTTTGTATTCTGCTGGCGTTTTCTTTTTTATAAACCAATTTTCAAAAAAACGAACATTTTTCTCACTAGTTTAAAATAACAAATATTTTATATATATTTTGCTTTTTATTATATTATTGTACTATATTATTTTCTAACAATCTCTCCGTATACCATTACAAGGCGATTCCAACTAAAAAAACAACCCACGCGCAAACACATCGATTCCCAGCAAAAAAATTGGAAGTTCTTCTCAAGGCACAACTTTAAAAGAACTTCCAAAAATGCTCTTCCAAAGATGTTCTTTATTTTAACTACACAGGAAGTTCATTTGAGTCACTTTCTTTATAACTCGCTTTTTTCATATTTTTAATGGGAATTTTTTTTTTTCAAATAGGTTAAAAACAGATTATGAATTAATAAAATGGTACAAATTATATAACTTTAGCCGAAAAAATGCTAAATCCTTTGTAGAAAAATTTCGAATTTTTGAAAATATTTGATCACAAAAGTTTCAGACAAGCGTTATAATGCATTAAAAATCATAAAAATTTTTAAAAATTATTTATTTGTCAAAATATCACAAAATTTCTTAACTCACATCCAAAACACTGAATTCGCCTCACACCTTAAGAAGTGATGCAAATTCAGTGCAGCTTCTGTTGAAATGGTGGACATCCGTCCTATGACAAGCCCAAGTTAAATTCATCGCTTCTGCGTCAATTTGGCACCACTTCCGGATCCAAAAAGAACATTTTCACTACTTTTTTGGCGACGCTTTTTTTGCTGGGTTATATCGATGACAGGTATCGATTACAGGTAGATAAAAGAAATATAGGAAATTTTCCTATATTCTAACAAGTGTGTTTCCTTAAGTATGGAAAGGATTGAATACTTCTTAGTACGAATGAACTAAAATATTTTTCTATGCCAAGTGTTATTCGTATGTATGATAAGCTTTCTATAATAAAGGATGTCAGAATTATCATTTTATAAGAAATCTTACTAAATTTGAGGAAACTTGGTTTTAGTTCGGTTTTTGTTTATTTTTACGAATGCTTTGTTATCAGTGAATAACATTTTCTTTTTCAGTAGAAAATTCTTATACCCAGCGAAGAAAACAGTATAAGTAAAATGCCATGCCTTATTCTAGTTAATGAACTATTCCTAACTGCTTTCAATTTAGGATTTTTTTACTGAAACAAGTAAATTTTATTATTTCACACAAAAATTTAACTGAATGGAAATAAAATGCCGAAACTAAATTGATGAACATTTTTTCCTTTAGTTTCGAAGACACTTTTTTCTGGGTGCAGGTAGTACTACAAGTGGTATGTTTTTGATTGCCGGTATTACTGGAAGAATCGCTAGTGCTTACCCAGTTTTTGCTGGGTATTCTCTTTAGGCGATTATTTTTTAAATCTGAGTTTTGCTTACTTGATACTAGGTTAGGTTAGGTTAGGTGGCAGCCCGATGTATCAGGCTCCCTTTGACTATTCAGTCCATTGTGATACCACATTGGTGAACTTCTCTTTTATCACTGAGTGCTGTCCGACTCCATGTTAAGCTCAATGACAAGGGACCTCCTTTTTATAGCCGAGTTCGAACAGCGTTCCACATTGCAGTGAAACCACTTAGAGAAGCTTTAAACCCCCCAGAAAGGTCACCAGCATTAATCCACCGCTGAAAAATTTGTTGGTGTTCGGTCGAAGCAGGAATCGAACCCACGACCTTGTGTATGCAAGGCGGGCATGCTAACCATTGCACCACGGTGGCTCTCCTTATTTGATACTAGGAAACAAATTTGAATTTATTCATTTTATCTGCTTCAAACGCTATCAAAGTGCTTAAAACGACATGTTGATGTCAACTTAAATTTGCAGATTCAGACTCGATTTCAAGTAAAAATTATGCTATGTTTCAAGTAAAGGACGTTCTTGGGTCGATTTCCTCTTCTAATGTTATCCTGCCGACTTTATAATCAACGTTCATTTGGTTGTTGTACTGACAGACTTTTTTTCAGTAGCATGTATTTCAGTTTATCCCTGGATGCAATGTTGGGAGGATAATACATTTTTCGGCATGTCTAATTATACGCCTATGAATGTAATTTTAAAATTTGAGCGCAACATAGCCTGTTTGTAAGTAGAAGTTCCCTGGGGTAATAATAGATATGAAGATAATTGCGAATAGGAGCAACACGCAATAATTCATGCCAATATTGGAATTGGTGGCCTGATATTAACACTGCTTTTTCTGCAGCGTACTGTTCTGTAGACAGTAGGTGTAGTCACAGGAATAGTTATACTGCACAAGTACGAGCATCATGATTGTGTGGCATCATGTGAGCATAAAATCCCTGTTTGTTTTTCTTACCCTGCCTGCCTCGTTTCAGTTAATAATACTTTTTAATGTTAGGGAATACATGATAGCTCTTTTTAGACAGAACCACTGATCATCATCATTGCCCCATAACCCTTTGGGTTGTACATTCATCATTTCCATTGCAACCGACAATTAGAAACATACTCGTACTTATTGACGTCTCTACTGACCATTCTGATGGTTATGTTAGGTGAGAACGTTTACCTTAACTTTAATGGTTTATTCCCAAAGTGGATTTTCGGTTCACCATGTGCAACAAAATATTTGAATCCCTTGAAGTCGTCTACTTCCTCATGGTCCTTTAAAGATGACGATGGAATTCTCACATACGAAATTTAATTTTCGTTTAGTTTTTAGCTACATGCAACCAATGCTTACACATATGTATTTATTTTAATAAAATCTACTTATTGTTAAGTGTAATTAACAAACCATAAAAAGGGTTGGCATGGCTTGCATTAACGTTATTTGTTTTTGCTATGAGTACTGAAATTCATATTTGAAATTTTGATTGCGTATACAGTTGAAGTGCTAATAGTAGATTTAATTTTGTGAATATTTTTACTGAGGGGATATGATATTCGCAGTGATGTTATTCGAATTCATGGATTTATTGTTTCAAGTTGATATAGTATTCATTCCATATACCGAGTTTTTAAACAATTTAATTATGATCTGTATAAAGAAGTAGTGTTAAATGGTGATTTATCATTGAAAGATTTTAGGATTTTTTAGGGTCAAGAAAAGAAAACAGCCATTTTAATAATTCTTGTGCCCAAACTGACAATTTTTAAAGATGGCTATTATTGTATATATGTATGTCCGAAAGTTCCGCCACGCCGAATCTTATGTAACTTCATCCAAGAATTGCGTACTAAGTTTTACTAAAGATTGTCATCCACAATCGAAATACTTCTTAACATTGTCTTCTAAATTATCTATATTAACAGCCTATTTCTGATATTCGAAATCTAGTCGTCGTTCGTATACACAACGAAAAGTATCTGATTTTGGTTTCTCCAAGCTCTATATAAACGATACGCGAAATGAAAATCAGTGGGAACGAAGAGGTAACTTTTCCACTAAAATTGCGTTATTTATACCCTGCGCCACACTGTGGAACAGGATATGTATTATAAGTTAGTGCATATGTTTGCAATACCCAGAAGGAGACGAGATATGTTAGACATATGGTGTCTTTGGCAATATTGCTCAGGGGGGTCCCAGAGTCGATATAGCCATGTCCGCTTGTATGTGAACACATTTTAGTGTCCAGGTCGCAGGTTTACTCCAATAGATTTCAAATCTGGCACAAATTTCTGTTTTGGGTCAAAATAGAACACTCATGATTTTGGAAGAAATCGGTTCAGATTTAGGTATATCTCTTATATATATTATTCACCCGATATGTATATAAACGACACGCGAAATGAAAATCAGTGGGAACGAAGAGGTAACGTTTCCACTAAAATTGCCTTATTTATACCCTGCGCCACACTGTGGAACAGGATATGTATTATAAGTTAGTGCATATGTTTGCAATACCCAGCAGGAGACGAGATATGTTAGACATATAGTGTCTTTGGCAATTTTGCTCAGGGCGGGTCCCAGAGTCGATATAGCCATGTCCGTCTGTCCGCCTGTATGTGAACACATTTTTGTGTCCAGGTCGCAGGTTTAGTCCAATAGATTTCAAATCTGGCACAAGTTTCTGTTTTGGGTCAAAGTAGAACACTCTTGATTTTGGAAGAAATCGGTTCAGATTTAGATATATCTCTTATATATAGTATTCGCCCGATATGTACTTATATAACCCCAGAAACCAGAGCTTTACCAAATTTGGTTGCCATTTTGCACAAGGAGAACAATTAGTACTGTAGTCAAGTGTGCTACATTTTATTGAAATCGGTTCAGATTTAGATATAGCTTCCATATATATCTTTCGCCCGATTTACACTAATATGACCACAGCGGCTAAAGTTGTACTCTGATTTACGTGAAATTATGTACAGGGAGTTGAATTCATATAATAACTATGTACATCAAATTTGGTTGAAATCAGTTCAGATTTGGAAATAGCAAAAATGGCCAAAATACTCTCATTTTCCTTGTAAAATCGTCGTAAAATTGTAAAAATGACTCCAATTTGCCTTTACTTCTAATACATATCTATCGAGCGATAAATCATAAATACACATTTGCTAAGTTGACTCAAAATTCGTTTACATTTAAATGTTTCCCATATTTAAATATGGAAACGTACACGCAAAAAAATAATTCTTTCCTCCCATACGAAATTTTAGACAAACAAAGTTCGTTTCTCATTTGCTTTTCGCTGTAAGGAAGTGTATTTGGAAGAAAAGTATATACTTTTTGTGATAAACGTTTATTCTTTTCCAGGATGTAAAAAAAACATTTCATAAAGACTAACTCAAAAAAAACATTGTTTTCTTGCTAATTGCATTTTCCTCACATCTTTCTCACATCCACGGGGTTTTTTAGTTCTTAACACCTTTTCCTGTAATACCAACAATGTAGAAGAAATTATACGATTTTATAAATTTTTAAAATTTTTTTACCTTTCGCCTGGACGGAGAATGGAACCGCGGACCATGCACTTTGTAAGCCAACACACTAACCACTGAGCTCTGTACCTGTTATGGTCATCAATAGATAATTATCCATAAATGTTATATTTATATAGCATAGCTTGCGGCGCCCACGAATCGAATAAACAAAGTTTATTTAACAGAAACAAACAGTTAGTTTGGTACCGCGGAGCAGTGGTTGCTACGTCCGACTTGCATGCCAAGAGTCGTGGGTTCGATCCCTGCTTCGACCAAAGTTTTTTTTGTATTTTTTACATATATTCCACATATGTTCGGAAGATTCCGAAAAATGTTCAACATTAATTGTACTATATTAAATTTTGAACTGTAAAATGTGTCTTATTAAAGACCTAAAGTCAGAAAAGAACAGTGTTTCATATAAACGAAATGGACTGTGTTGTTGTTTCAAAAATAACTTTTTTTTATTGAAAAAATAAAAATTTTGATACAAACGAATTTTTGGTGATAAAAGTTTAACATTTTCGAAGCAATTCAAAAAACTCTAACAAAAGAAAAACGTTTTCGGTACACGTTTTCCAAACGTTTTTTTCTTTGCGTGTATACCGTTATATATAGCACCCAACACATTGGACGGATTTGATACGCTATCGAAAATGTGGATCTACAAAGTGGTGCAGGGTATAACATAGTCGGTCCCGCCCGACTTTAGACTTTCCTTACTTGTTCTAACTCGATTCGTTCGTATTTGGTCGAAAAGAAATATCAAATCCCCTTACTTTGCCCAAAGTTTTCGTTTTGTGGAAATTTCATAAATAAGGAAAAAGGAAGGATTGACAAATTGATTAAAATTTTTTATGCATAGAACTATTAAATATGTTTGGCCGTTCGATGAAAATTCAAAAACTAAAATTTGATGGAAAATCATCTTTAAAAATATTTATTTATTTATTGGTGGGTGAACCAGGAAGGAAAATTTTGCTTATTTTTAGAAAATCTTTTTTTACAAACGCAGATATAACTTTTTTGTGAAAACTAAATATTTTTCGACAAAATGGAAGAAAATTTATTAGACATAATTATTTTATTTCACTTGTTAAAAAAATTTTTGAAGTTTGAAGGAAAATGTTGGAGTTAAAAATAGCAAAAATGTCTTCAGAACCATACGAAGTTCATGATGGCCGTATTTACGGTAAAATGTAAAAAATTTAAGAAATTCTGAACTATTTTGTGGGAGAAACCTTTGACACTAAAGAAGCCTTTCGCAAAACATAATAATTCCTTGTAACATACTAAAATAGAATTAAAATAGTGTTCACTTTTTTTTGAGTGCAGTAACGAACATGCGAACTAACAAAATAAAGTTGGAGAATTCCAAATCTAGACGAACGTGAGAGACTACCGTTCGTTCGCAGTTGCTTCGCTCGGATATAAGAACTAGGCTGTACGCAAAAAATAATTCTTTCCTCCCAAACGAAATTTTAGACAAACACTATCGTTTCCCATTTGCACTTTGTTGTGAGGTAGTTTGTTTGAAAGAAAAGTACAGTGGGGAGCAAATCCGACCACTTAGGGGTACGCTTTATTTGCTTAATAAAAATAGTGTATTGAGTCCAATTGGTACAAAATTTATTTCATTTATATGTTATTTCCTGATAAACAAAATTGTACATTCAGGTAAATTATATACCTATACTAATGCATTTATTAAAATAAAAATAAGTCTGAATTCATTTTTGCATTTTATGCATAATACATTTAAATCAAATGTCTTAGAATTTAGCCCATAGTTCTTTATTTTCTAACTATGTTTTTAACTCGTTTTGACATACTTCTACGACGTTTTTTATTATTGTTTGGAATATCCGACTAATTGTGCTGAACTTGGCTCTAGATCTTACCTCTATTTGTTGGTGCTCTCTAACTAACCAACGGCTAACGACGACCCAATCTTTGTGGGCCTTACGAGATATTTTCTTTTTAATAAAGATTGCAAAAAGTGAAAACATGCACTTTGTTTTGCTCCCCGCTTTTTGTGATTCCTTAACAGGATGTAAAAATAATTTCATAAAGACTAACTAAAAAAATGTTTTTGTTTTTTGTTAATTACATCCTCCCTCACAACTTTCTCACTTCCACAATTTTGTCTTATGGTTTTTAGCACCTTTTTCTGTAATACAAACAATGTAGAAGAAATGATGTGATTTTATATTTTTTATACCCTCCACCATAGGATGGGGGTATATTAACTTTGACGTATAGCCCCCATATAAACGGACACCCAAATTTGGCTTGCGATTGCTCTAAGAGAAGCAAATTTCATCCGATCCGGCTGAAATTTTGTACATGGTGTTAGTATATGGTCTCTAACAACCATGCAAAAATTGGTCCATATCGGTGCATAATTACATATAGCCCCCATATAAACCGATCCCCCGATTTGGCTTGCGGAGCCTCTAAGAAAAGCAAATTTCATCCAATCCGGCTGAAATTTGGTACATGGTGTTGGTATATGTTCTCTAATGACCATGCAAAAATTGGTCCATATCGGTCGATAATTATATATAGCCCCATATAAATCGATTCCCAGATTTGTCCTCCGGAGCCTCTTGGGGAGCAAAATTCGTGCGATCCGGTTGAAATTTGGAACATGGTGTTAGAATATGGTCTCTAACAAACACGCAAGAATTGGTCCATATCGGTCCATAATTATATATAGCCCCCATATAAACCGTTCCCCAGATTTGATCTCCGGACCCTCTTGAAGGAGCAAAATTCATCCGATCCGGTTGAAATTTGTAACGTGGTGTTAGTATAAGGCCGCTAATAACCATGCCAAATTTGGTCCATATTGGTCTATAGTTATATATAGCCGATCCCCAATCACACAAAAATTGGTCCATATCGGTTCATAATCATGGTTGCCACTCGAGCAAAAATAATCTACCAAAATTTTATTTTTATAGAAAATATTGTCAAAATGTTATTTCTATAGAAAATTTTGTCAAAATTTTATTTCTATAGAAAATTTTGTCAAAATTTTATTTCTATAGATATTTTTTTCCAAATTTTATTTCTATAGAAAATTTTGTCAAAATTTTACTTCTATAGAAAATTTAAACTTAATTATATACGTATTTAATCGACCTTTTTTAGTTTAATATATACCACGTATGGACTATGTGGTATATATTACGGTGTTAGGAAGTTTTAAGATACCTTGCCATCGGCTTCAGTAGAAGTTTCCACGCAATCCATGGTGGAGGGTACATAAGCTTCGGCCTGGCCGAACTTTCGGCCGTATATACTTGTTTTAATTTTACATTTCGCCTGGAATGGCGGACCACACACTTTGTAAGCCAACACACTACACCGAAAGAATTCTCTTCGTAAATTTTACGAAGAATTCTTCATTAACTATTCTTCCTGAATTCTTCATTAAAATAACGAAATTTTCATTCATTTTCGTAAATTTTATGAAGAATATTTTACGAATATACGAAACTTCTACGAAACATTCTACATTAACTTTTCTTCGTAAAAAGTTCGTACTTTTAACGAAACTTTCTTCATATTTCATGAATTTTGTGAAGAAGTTTTTACGAATATTTTACGAAACATTCTGCGTTAAAATTTCTTCATAAAAAGTACGAAACATTTTCTTTGAAATAACGAAGAAGTTTCATTGAAGTTGTAAAATTTCCGTTCGCGGCATTAAATTGTCTTTTATAATGTGCTTGAGTGTATTCATTTATTCTATTTTTTATGCAAGTCTATGCTACTTCTCATTTGGGTGATAGCGCGCTATGAATAAAAGTGAAGCAATAAAACTGAAAATTATTCAAAACCTTAAGATGTAAAGTAGTGATGTAATTTTTCACACTTGCAACTACAACCAAATGCACTTTCGACTATAATTTTTTTTCTAAAAGTTCGAACATTTTTCAGAAAAAAGTACGAATATTTTTCATAAAAACTACGAAAATTTTTCATAAAAAGTACGAAACATTTTCATAAAAAGAACGAAATTGTTTCATAAAAAGTACGAAGATTTTTCATAAAAAGTACCAAGATTCTTCATAAAAAGTACGAATTTTTTTCTTACAAACTACGAAAATTTTGGAAGAACTTTTCTTCGTAAAAAGTACGAAATATTTCGTACTTTTAATGAAAAGTTTCTTTGGTTGTAAAACAATGACAAATTTCGTACTTTTAACGAAATTTTTCGTTCTTTTTACGAAGAAAATTCTTTCGGTGTATCTACTGGGCTACGTAGCTGCCATTGGCATCAAGCAACGCATACAGTTAAGCAGTTGTATTTATAGAGCATAGTTTTAGGCGCCCACGAGCCGATGTAAAGATACTTTATTTAACAGAAAAATACATTCAGTTGGCCACCGTGTAGCAATGGGTAGTATGACCGTCTTACATACAAAGGTTCGTGGATTCAATTTCTACTTCGACCGAACACCAAAAAGTTGTTTGTACATATATTCTGAAAATGTTCGGAAGATTCCGAAAAGATGTTCGACATTATATACGTCTATTTTAAATTTTTACTATGAAACTTCAAAATGTGTGTTAAGACTTACCCCCATTTTCATAAAGCTCCGATAGTGTTCCGTTAACTAACCAACTTTTGAACCGTATTATGGACGAAGCTGTCACCTTGCATATATATTGCATATGCCAGTTAGGAACTTAACTGACGAACATTTTTCAGTTAAAGTTAAATGTAGAGAAGATATTTGGAATTTACTTTCTGTTAACTGGCAGTTAAAGCCTAACGGAGCTACATGAAAATGGCCGTTAAAGTCGGAAAAGGACAGTGCTTGATATAAACGAAATGGACTGTATTTTTAGATTTATTGCAAAAATAAAAATGTTGTGACAAAACAATTTTATTGGTGATAAAAGTTTGACATTTTCGGTGGTGGTGGTGGTGGGTATAAAAATTCGCGAGTTGTGTCGGTTTCTGTTGTGTTGATGTCTTTTGTTATCTCTCCCATTCGCCATCTATAGTTTTTCTTTGTACTCTCTCTTAATTTAAATTTCCAATGTAATATATGTTTGGACTCATTAACAAGTGAGAAGCTTGTGTCTTTTGTATAACAATTGGCTTTATGGTCTAGTCAGCCTAAACTAGCAACCTATCCAAATTTTGAACTAAATAACCCTCCAGGGGTATTTGATATGCGATTTGGACTATAATGAATCGCATGCAACATTTTCTTTGAAAACACTTTTTTGAAAAGGTTTTTATGAATATATGAGTTCATAGATTTAATACAATAAACATCAGGGGGATTTGACGAAACATACTTCCTCGAGAAGATCGATCCAAATGATTTTGATCCATGAGGAGCATTTTTGTATGTATTGTATGTTCTAAAAGACAACTTTAATAGACAATTCACGTTAGGCTCCATATGTACTAAAAGTGGATATGAAATCCCTTTTGTTTAAGGCAAATGACGGTTGAAATCTAATTAAAGTGGATTTTGGAAGTGTAATGCGAATAAGATATAAGTGTTCAAGAAAACTATGACCTTTTAGATGGTTCACGCAAATATTATAACTATTAGAAGTTTGGTTTTTGACAACTCTCTTTAGCTTTTTATTACTTTTTTCCAAAAAAAAACTTTAACAGCTTAAACCACACTTTTTTTCATAATAAACTCCCCTCAAATAGCTTTAACTGCTATGGCTGAGTTACGTTTAGATATCGAAAGGTGTACATAAATCCTTTAGCTCGGTACAAACGGCAGGGGTGAGTGAATATGTTGCCAACATGCACAGATGTAACCACACCGGTTGTGGGCTGCTTGGACCTTTGAGATTTCATTTCACCATCTCGTTTTATTAGATTTCACCGAGGTTCTCACATTTAAAGTAAGTGAGCTCAAGTGTGACCGATAAATTTTCAATTCTCACTACCAATAGGGCGCTACTGTTACCATAAAATTCTATGGAAAACAAAAGCGGAAAAAATCCATAAAAGAACTAAGAAAGAGAATAATTGCTTGGATTTACCAACTAATAAATCCATAAAACCAAACATGCACTGTAAAGGGCATACAGTACAGTAATCATTGAATATACAGCCTAAGGAATATTGCATTAAGACACTTTATTATATTGTTTATATTTCTATTAAGAAGAAGTAGAAGTTTGTGAATTTCCCTTAACGGATTTACCACACGATTGCTACCACACTGAAAAAAGCATGTCCGGTTCCAAAGATTTTGTCTTTACACTAATGATTTTGATATTGATTCCGAGCCAAAGAAGCAGAGAATTGAAGTAAGGATACTTTTAAGACAGAATTGCCTTTTAAATTCAAGTTTTGCGTACTTGTTTCTAAGTAGCAAATTTTAATTAATTAGTCTCTTATTTTATTCAGATGTAATTAAAGTCTTTTGAAAACGTTTCGACGACAAATTAATTAAATTTTCAAATTCAGACTCGACTTCAAGTAGAAATTATGCTATTATGTTTGAAGTAAAAATCGTCTTTAATATAAGGTGTTGCAAAACATTTCAGTTTTGCTTTGTTGTCAAGATGCAAAAAGACAATAAACTTAAAGTCAATTTCATTATTTTGAATAATTTCTCACAATTAGTCAAATAAAATGTTCTTTCATTTTGAGATATCCATATTTAAGTCGAATCACTTTAACATATTATAAGAAAAAGGCGACTTTATAGAAAAGTTTATCGTCTTTTGGACAAGTATTTAAATCAGATAAATGTATTTGTATTTTGAGGACATGAAATCTTTGGCCTCAAGACAATATTTTTTTCAGTGCAGTTTGCCGCAAGTTTTCAAATTTTCATATATACCCAGCAAAAACTAGGTAAACCCAACTCATTACAATTTGCATTGTCAAGAGTAAAGCACGTTGGATTACATTGCGATGAGTTATAATGACTAACTTATAGTGACAATAATAAACACTTCTCAGTAATTTTTGAATTATCATCAAAAAGTGATGCAGTTGGCTGTTAATGACTTAATTAAATAGAATAAATGATAGTATCATTAGGTATAATTATTAACATAATTGAGCATTTACTTAAAAAATACAAAAATAATATGTAATGTAACGGTAATTCTGAAGATTTTTCTGTTAAGGAATGTTCTTCACAAATATTTCAACACAATTGTGTTTCAAATTAGTGGCATTACCATTGCAACAGTCAGTTGCCTTATAAAGAAGGGATTTAAAATTCACTTTTAGTAGATTTCGAACCTAATATGAATGGGCTATGAGGTATATTATGACGTAATTCACGAATCTAACTCTAAGGGAGTTAGACAACCTGCATTTATTTCTATTCTAAGTGTGAAATTAATTTCAAGCATATAATGTTCATAAACTAGCATAACATGTTTGGGACATATATGTTAATATGTTAGAACATATTATGTTTGGGACATAAAATATTTGTAAATATAATATGCTTGGATGCAAACATATATTAATTTAGAAATAGCCTATAAACATATATGTGTTTAGTAGCTTGGAGCGCTATTTAACAGGGAGCGATATTGAATTAAGTTGGTGGTTGTTGCTTGTTATTACAAAATTAACATTTTATTTGTCCTTGGTCAATTGATCAGCTACTTCTTTGATCCTTACAAACTGTGTGGTCCGCTGTTCGAATCCCCGTCCGGCATAAGGTAAACTTAAAATAAAAAAAAAAACAAGTATATACAGCACTAAATTCGGTCGGGCCGAATCTTAAATACCCACCACCATTAACCAAATATTAGGGTTTCCTTTGAAATTTCAGGAGGGCTTGAGGACTTGAGGACACTTCCCGAAGATAAATTTAAAGATTTCACCTATTTCACCCGATACACGTTTTTGTGAGCCTAAAATACCAGAATATTTACAATTACAGGCAAATCAGATAAAAACTACGGTTTTTAGAAACCCAAGGAGTTAAATCGGGAGATCGTTCTTATGGGGCCATACTAAAATATGGACCGATACTCACCGTTTTCGGCACACCTCTTTATGACCCGAAAATACCTCTAGATTCCCAATTTCAGGCAAATAGGATAAAAACTTCGGTTTCTAGAAGCCCAAGAAGTAAAATCGGGAAATTGGTCTATATGGGGGCTATACCAAAATATGGACCGATACTCATCATTTTCGGCACACCTCTTTATGGTCCTAAAATACCTCTAGATTTCCAATTTCAGACAAATTGGATAAAAACTACGGTTTCTATAAGCCCAAGACCCCAAATCGGGAAGTCGTTTTATATGGGGACCATACCAAAACATGGACCGATACTCACAATTTTTGGCACACGCACGGATGAAAAAGACTGTTTTTCAGATGTTTGGCTATAAACATTATATGTGTGGAACACACATTTTTAAACACAATATTTTCGAGTGCAAGCATATAATGTTCATAAACTAGCATAACATGTTTGGGACATCTATGTTAATATGTTAGAACATATTATGTTTGGGACATAAAATGTTTGTAAATATAATATGCTTGGATGCAAACATATATTAATTTAGAAATAGCCTATAAACATATATGTGTTTAGTAGCTTGGAGAGCTATTTATCAGGGAGCGATATTGAATTAAGTTGGTGGTTGTTGCTTGTTATTACAAAATTAACATTTTATTTTTCCTTGGGCAATTGATCAGCTACTTCTTTGATCCTTACAAACTGTGTGGTCCGCTGTTCGAATCCCCGTCCGGCAAAAGGTAAAATTAAAATAAAAAAATCATAAAATTGAATAATTTCTTCTACAATGTTTGTATTACAGAAAAAGGTGCTAAGAACTAAAAAATCTCGTGGAAGTGAGAAAGATGTGGGGGAATATACAATTAGGCAGAAACAAAATTTTGAGCATTCAGGTAGAAAACCTATGTTGTTATATATATAGCACCTGTTTATTTTCGTAATTCATTATGATTGTAAATATATAAATAAATAAATAAAATTTTGAGCACAATATTGTTTGGGAGAATTTTTTTTAAGCATATAATATTTTTGGGTGCAAAATGCTTCCAAACATATTATATGTTCACATAATAACATATTGTTTTTTGGAAGACAACATTATTGAATTTGGATGCAAAAATACAAAATGTTTGGAAATTGACTACCCAAACATATATTGTTTAGACCAATGTGCTTTCAAACATATTATATATTGGAAGAGATCAAACATATAAATGTTTGGGCAATAGCCAAAAATGTATATGCTTGAAGCAAAATATGTTTGGGAGTATATGTTACAGAAGCGATTTTTTGTGAGCGTGCGTATTTGTGGTCCTACAATACCTCTAGATTTCCAATTTCAGGTAAATTGAATAAAAACTGCGGTGTGTTACAAACGGAATGACAAACTTATTATACCCCCGTCACCATTCTATGGTGGTGGGTATAAAAAATCATAAAATTGAATAATTTCTTCTACAATGTTTGTATTACAGAAAAAGGTGCTAAGAACTAAAAAATCTCGTGGAAGTGAGAAAGATGTCGGGGAATATACAATTGGGCAGAAACAAAATTTTGGGCATTTAGGTCGAAAACCTATGTTGTTAGCACCTATATTACCTGTTTATTTTCATAATTCATTATGATTGTAAATATATAAATAAATAAATAAAATTTTGAGCACAATATTGTTTGGGAGAATTTTTTTAAGCATATAATATTTTTGGGTGCAAAATGCTTCCAAACATATTATATGGTCACATAATAACATATTGTTTTTTGGAAGACAACATTATTGAATTTGGATGCAAAAATACAAAATGTTTGGAACTTAGACTACACAAACATATATTGTTTAGACCAATATGCTTTCAAACATATTATATATTGGTAGAGATCAAACATATAAATGTTTGGGCAATACCCAAAAATGTATATGCTTGAAGCAAAATATGTTTGGGAGTATATGTTACAGAAGCGATTTTTTGTGAGGGTGTAGAGTTCATATAACAGAGTTACTCGCCATATTTTCATCCATTGTTATCTTCGAGAGAAGCCAATATATTGGAGATTTGGTTGCCTGAGACAATAACATAAATGGCAATTTTGCAAGCGAATCTACGAATCTCGAGCGAATAAGAGTTAGAGACGTAGTCCAAAAAATTAAGATGTTCTAGCACCTAAAGATGGTTGGTTATTATAACCAACCAATTTTTTCAAAAAATTTGGAGATCAAGAGTACATGGGAGAAATATGTACACGCGAAGAAAAAAAACATTTGGAAAACATGTACCGAAAACGTTTTTCTTTTGTTCGAGTTTTTTGAATTGTTTCGAAAAGTATACACTTTTATCACCAAAAAAATTCGTTTGTTACAAAATTTTTATTTTTTCAATAAAAAAAAGTTATTTTTGAACCAACGACACAGTCCATTTTGTTTATATCAAACACTGTTCCTTTCTAAATTTAGGTCTTTAATAAGACACATTTTACAGTTCATAGTAAAAATTTAATATAGTACAATTAATGTTGAACATTTTTTCGGAATCTTCCGACCATATCTGGAATATATGTAAAACAAAAAAAAACTTTGGTCGAAGCAGGGATCGAACCCACGACCCTTGGCATGCAAGTCGGACGTAGCAACCACTGCTCGACGGTGGCCAACTAAATGTATTTTTCTGTTAAATAAACTTTGTTTAATCGGCTCGCCGCAAGCTATGCTATATAAATATAACTTATATGGGTAATTGTCTATTGATGACAATAACGGCTACATGGCTCAGTGGATAGTCTGTTTGCTTACAAATTGCATGGTCCGCGGTTCGATTCTCCGTCCAGGCGAAAGTTAAAAAAAATTTAAATTTATAAAATCGTATAATTTCTTCTTAATTGTTTTTGTTACAGAAAAAGGTGCTAAGAACTAAAAAAACTTCGTGCAATTGAGAAAGATGTGAGGGAAAATGCAATTAGCCAAAAACAAAAAAAATTTTTTCTAGTTAGTCTTTATGAAATTGTTTTTACATCCTGGAAAAGAATAAACGTTTATCACAAAAAGTATATACTTTTCTTCCAAATACACTTCCTTTCAACGAAAAGCAAATGAAAACGAACTTGTTTGTCTAAAATTTCGTTTGGGAGGAAAGAATTATTTTTTTGCGTGTAGGTTTGGTTAGAATAATTTAATTTGATTAGATAAAATGCAATGAAACAAAATTACTTATTTCAAAAGATTTTGTATTTTATTCAATTAATTTGGTATCAAGTCAAAGAAGTAAAAAATTACACTGAGGATATATTTATGACGCAATTCACTTTTGTGTTGCATACTTAACATAATGCTAGAACATAAATCTGAATTTATACGTTTTTCTGTTTGTTTTCGTCAAGTGATATTAAAGTCGAACTTTCCTGCAAGTATATTAAGCTATGAAATTTGTCAAGAAAAGGTGTTCGGTTTTCTATTTGAAATCACTTTATTTCCGCGATTACTTTTCCTTAAATAATCAAAATTATAAATGAAAACCAACATATTCCTATAAAGTCTTGCCGAAATCAAGGGGAAGAATCAATCGCCTATCAATTGAGTTAATTTATCTGCTTTATATTAAACTGTTTTAATAAAGTAACCTCGAAAATTTCAACGCGAAAAGCGAAGAAAGGTCCAAAGAAATTCATTGGAAGTGGAAAAAAATGATACCGGGATGCTCTTAAAAATAAATGCTTTTGGAACAAATTCCAATTTTTTCTGGTTTTTGTACTATTTCTGAGTAGTAGCTTTCTGTAATAAATTTTCAGTGCGACATCCAATGGTGGAGAGTACACTGAAAAAACAGTGAACCCACCAGGAAGAAAACTTTTTTTGGTTAATTTTAGAAAATTTTGAACATTTTTGGAAATTTTTAACTAAACAGTACTACATGCGCATCACCAATATCACAAAAATAAGTAAATATTTTTCGACAAATTCAAGAAAATTTATTAGACGTAGGTTAGGTTAGATTGCGTTAAAGTGGCAGCCCGATTAAGTTTCAGGCTCACTTAGACTATTCAGTCCATTGTGATACCACATTTAACGAAAAGTACCTACTACATATGGGCACTTCTAGTTTTAACCACTGAACCTTCTCTATTATTTTCTTTTGTAGAACCAACCAGATTGTTCCAAAAACATTAACAGCCTGTTTAAGTTAACGTTTTCTTGGTCTGCCAGTAATCTAAAGCTATATGCTCATAAAATTCGCTTACGCCTTACACAAAATGCAGGACACCCACACAATTTCACTAAAGCCAATTTAACTTTATTTTAGTTCATGGAATTATTATGTTTGGAAAAAGTTTCCTTAACTCTAATAATTTTTTGCATACGTTAGTTAAACTAACTTAAAAACGGAAAAAAGTATACACAAATTAAGCATAAAGATTTACTAAATTCGTATTTCTCACAAAATATGTAGTTCATTATTTCTTTAAATTTGTAAATTTTACTACAAATGACTTCATCATGAACTTCTTGCAATTTCGAAGTCCAATTTTTTCCTTCAAACTACAAAATTTTCTTTAACAAATGAAAAATCCTAATTATGTCTAAAAAATTTCTTGAATTTGTCAAAAAATATTTACTTATTTTTGTGATATCGGCGTGATGCTAGCGTAGTAATACTGTTTAGTTAATTCATTTTTTCTGGAGTGTAGCCAAGATTTTAGTCCAAGTCGTTGTAAAAACCAAATTCATAGTTTAGATGCTGTATTCTGGGCAGTTTGCAACAACATATGAACAATATTACAATTGTTCATAAATATTTGCATGATGCTGATTAGTATACTGATCATGATGATGATGATGGTGGTTAGAGGGTTTTTGCAGCAAGTGACTTCTATGCTATGTCGTTAGCCCAAGTGGATGTTGAGATTAATTTTGACATCGCATTGCTTTATTTTTTCTCTACCTTGGTCGACTTTACTTATGATTATTGTAATGGAATATTCCTGGAAACAAAACGGAATATTCTGATACCCAACGGACCCATTGCCAAGAAGTACACACAAACCTGGATATCAGTTGGTCGTTGGTCATATCCTGTGGTAAGGTAATGAACTGCATCATCGTAGAAGCCGGCGACCACAAGTGGCTAATACATGGAGTACTTTTTGTGTTGTTGGAGCTGGTGTTTTTCGTATTTTGCAGATGTTAATGTTGACCACATAATTGCAACATAAAATGCCAGAGTGTGAGTCTGGGTCTGCATGCATGCGTGCATGTTTTCCGTACTTCGTGTACGTTGGAATATACTCTTATATTCCTGCTTCCTTTTGAATATGAAGTTGCTATATGCATACGAAACATTTAGCCTCTTGACCACCCATTCTTTTTATTTGAAATTCCAGTTAGACCAAGCTCTTCATAATCCACTCTAAGCTGGAAACACCTGTTAATTGAGTAGGATCTTGGAAAAATCTCTTATGGGATTTAGATCAATTGTTAAGTTTTCACATATTCTTCACATCAAATTCGTTGTAGAAAAGTAGCTTAAAGATTTAAAATTAAAGCAGGAGCAAAAGGTTTTGATCCTGAGATTGTACCAACATATGTACATACTTACCTACTACTACTACTACTACGTAGGAAAAATTAAATTATATTTGATTCTAATTTTTATACTTTCAAACAACTTCACTAATGCTAATGTAATTTTGCAAAAATTAGCGATTATTACATTAAATTTTATGAAATGTCGTTTCATTTCAATTTCACATATACCCGAGGCGTGATAATTGATCTCGGCAGTTACAATTTTTGCCCAATATTGGTACACAGCGGTTGAATTTGTAAGGCACAAATCAAGAGAATAAATTTGAGCAACTTATTCGTGGCGAGCTATATCAATATGAATAGTTATGGCTGAAATTTTGCGCGTCTGAATGAAATGGCAAAAGAATGAAGAACCATTGGTCGACAACATCTACACACTGTTAGAAAAATATGATTTTCATATGTTCCGATATAAACAAAATGTGTTTCGGGCACAATATATTTAAGTGCAAACATGTAATGTGCCTAAACACTGTAGACATGTGTTTTGTTTATCATTTTGGCATTATGGGCACAATTTTTTTCTTGGTTCCTTAAAAGAAATAGGAACGTACGAGGAGTAAGTCAAAATATTCAGGCAAAGGAAATTAAAAAAAAAAACGGTGGAAAATATACTAACATTACAAAGGGATCTTCATAAAAATAACGAAAGGGCATTATACTCTTTTTATAGTTGGGACAGTAAAATGAAAAAAGGAGAAAATAGTGAAAAATTAAGCAGTAAAATACCGTTGATAGTATAAGGAAGAATATGAATGAAGGGAGACGTGTTGCATTGATTAGCTTAGCTTTTAGTAGAGCTTTCGACTCAATTAGTCATGAGGTGCTACTGAACAAGTTGTTTTCGAGGTACAAGTTTTCTTTCGGAGCATGTCGGCTGATTGAATCCTATCTTACTGGGAGAACTCAATATATTTGGAACAATATTAGTTCTTCTTCTACACGAAGTGCACATAGAGGAGTTCCGCAGGGTTCCATTCTTGGACCTCTGCTATTTTCCATATACATGAATGATATTTTTGAAAATATTCACTTTATGGAACCTCACCTGTATGCAGACGATCTGCAGTTGATTGCAAACGATAGAACAGCTCCAGGGTTTAATTTCAATGGTAACGTTAATACCGAATTGGATATAAAAGGAGGATGGTGCAACCGAAATTTTATAACGTTGAACTCTGCGAAGTCGAAATGTATAACATTTAACACCGGCCGGGATAGACAAATAAATTTCACTGTCAACAGCATTGCCATCCAGAATGTTACCTCTATTAAGGTCTTGGGATTTGTAATTGACGAGAAACTTAACTTCACCAAGAAAAAAGTGCCTTCAGAACTAAAGGAAAAAATGTTCATCAATTTAGTTTAGCCACACACTTGTTAGAATATAGGAAATTGTCCTATATTTCTTTTATCTATCTGTAATCGATAACTGTCATCGATGTAATCGGTATGTTTGCGCGTGGGTTGTTTTTTTAGTTGGAATCGCGTTGTTATGGTATACGGAGGGATTGTTAAAAAATAGTATAGTAAATTAATATAATAAATAACAAATAAAATATATAAAATATTTGTTATTTTAAAGTAGTGAGAAAAAATTATGTTCGTGATGATGTATAAAGAAATAAAACAGAATAACTACCCCTTCATTCGTCTTCATTTTGGAATCTTCAATTAACAGGTAACCTTCAGTGACGCTAACCTTTTGTGAAAAGATTGGTTTATGATTTTTATACCCTAAACCACATAGTGGTCAGGGTATAATAAGTTTGATCGGCCAAAAAATGTGCCTACCAGAAATATTGATTTTAGACCCCATAAAATATATACCGATCGACTCAGAATCACCTCCTGAGTCGATCTAGCGCTTGGTGTCCGTCCGTCTGTCCATGTATTTGTTGTTCACAGGATTCCGGTCGCAATTATTAACCGATTTTGATGAAATTTGGTACAGGGAGTTTTTTGGGCACAAGGACGAACGCTATTGAATTTGGAAGAAATCGGATCAAATTTAGATATTGCTCACATATATATGTATCTCCCGATTTCGACAAATGGAATCACGTTGCCCGTTTTTCCAAACGGATCGTCACCAAATTTGGCAAAAGGTAATATTTTCCATCGCCCTTTATGTCTGCAAAATTTCATCCAAATCGGTTCAGATTTAGATATAGCTATCATATATATGTATCGCCCGATTTTCCCAAATTTGGCCACAAAACCTTTATTTATCAACCGATCTTACTCAAAGTTGGCTAAATATAATCTTCTATAGCACTAACTATATGTGCAAAAAATCATCCAAATCGGTTCAGATTTAGATATAGCTATCATATATATGTACCGCCCGATTTTTCTAAATTTGACCATAAAACCCTTATTTATCAATCGATCTTACCCAAATTTGGCTTAATGTAGTCTTCTATAGCACTAACTATATGTGCAAAAAATCATCGAAATCGGTTCAGATTTAGATATAGCTCCCATATATATGTATAGCCCGATATTCCCAAATTTGGCCATAGAACATTTATTTATTAGCCGATCTTACTAAAAGTTGGCCTCTATAGTACTAGGTTAGGTTAGGTTATGTGGCAGCCCGATGTATCAGGCTCACTTAGACTATTCAGTCCATTGTGATACCACAGTGGTGAACTTCTCTCTTATCACTGAGTGCTGCCCGATTCCATGTTAAGCTCAATGACAAGGGACTTCCTTTTTATAGCCGAGTCCGAACGGCGTTCCACATTCCAGTGAAACCACTTAGAGAAGCTTTGAAACCCTCAGAAATGTCACCAGCATTACTGAGGTGGGATAATCCACCGCTGAAAAATTTTTTGGTGTTCGGTCGTAGCAGGAATCGAACCCACGACCTTGTGTATGCAAGGCGGGCATGCTAACCATTGCACCACGGTGGCTCCCAAAACTATATGTGCAAAATTTCATCGAAATCGGTTCAGATGTAGATATAGCTCCCATATATGTATCACCCGATTTTGAAAAATTTGACCCTAATAACCTTATGTTTGACCATACAGGCCTCATTTCTTAACTGATCTTACTCAAATCTTGCACAAGGTAACCTTATGTGGTATTAATCAAACCCACAAAATATTATGCAAATTGGTTCAGATTTAGATATAGCTTCCATATGTATGCATCGCTCGATTTTCCCAAATTTGGCCATAGTACTCTTACTTATTAACCAATGTTACTCAAATGTCAAATTTTGATGTACTAGCCGATCGTACTTATACGTACTTGTAGCTCTTACATAAGAATATTGCTCGATTTTTACAAATTTGTATTTATTACCCACACTAATTTAACGATTTTCTCTTTTTTAATAATGGGCTCAATATTAGTGGCATACTAACTCCGTAGGCGCAATATCAACACAGTCAGTGTTGCTAGAAGTACGGGAAATTCCCTATATGTAGGGTTTTTCTAATATTTAGCGTCTTGTAGGGACGTAGGGCCACAATGTAGGACATTTTCACTCAACACATTTTGTAATAATTTTTACATTTTGGTGGCTCTAGAGGAGGAAATTAGAAGCCGGCAAGGCTTGATCTTTAACAATGTGTGGTAAACTTTATTCCTGTAGAGAATTTTGACAACATTTTATTTCTATAGAACATTTTGTCAAAATTGTAGTTCTATTGAAATTTTTTTCAAAATACTATTTCTATAAAAAATTTTGTCAAAATTTTACTTCTGTGGAATTTTTTCTCAAAATTTTATTTCTACACGCAAAAAAATAATTCTTTCCTCCCAAACGAAATTTTAGACAAACAAAGTTTGCTTTTCGCTGTAAGGAAGTGTATTTGGAAGAAAAGTATATACTTTTTGTGATAAACGTTTATTCTTTTCCAGGATGTAAAATCAATATCATAAAGACTAACTCAAGAAACATTGTTTTCTTGCTAATTGCATTTTCCCTCACATCTTTCTCACATCCACGAGGTTTTTTAGTTCTTAACACCTTTTCCTGTAATACCAACAATGTAGAAGAAATTATACAATTTTATACATTTTTAAATTTTTTTACCTTTCGCCTGGACGGAGAATCGAACCGCGGACCATGCACTTTGTAAGCTAACACACTAACCACTGAGCTATGTACCTGTTATGGTCATCAATAGATAAATATCCATATAAGTTATAGTTATATAGCATAGCTTGCGGCGCCCACGAGCCGATTAAACAAAGTTTATTTAACAGAAAAATACTTTTAGTTGGGCACCGTGGAGCAGTGGTTGCTACGTCCGACTTGCATGCCAAGGGTCGTGGGTTCGATCCCTGCTTCGGCAAAGTTTTTTTTTGTTTTGTTTTTTTTTTTTTTTTTTTTTTACATATATTCCAGATATGGTCGGAAGATTCCGAAAAAATGTTCAACATTACATTCTATTATATTAAATTTTTACTATGAACTGCAAAATGTGTCTTATTAAAGACGTAAAGTCAGAAAAGAACACTGTTTGATATAAACGAAATGGACTGTGTTGTTGGTTCAAAAATAACTTTTTTATTGAAAAAATAAGAATTTTGTAACAAACGAATTTTTTTGGTGATAAACGTGTATACGTTTCGAAGCAATTCAAAAAACTCTAACAAAAGAAAAACGTTTTCGGTACACGTTTTCCAAACGTTTTTTTCCTTTGCGTGTAGGTATTGAAATTGTAAAAGGAAGACAAACACGTTACGCAACAACTTATTAAAAGTGAAATGTACAAAAAGAAGGAAAAATGCGTTTTACAGTTGATGACATTACATGGAAATTGGAAATAGTGGATTCTTAACAAATATATTAATAAAACGTGTATTTTATTGAAGAAAAAATTGCCTATATAAAAAAAATGTATTTAAAAACGAAAGTTAGCAGTTCTAAGTTTGAAGTAAAAAGGTTTACCACAAATATGTAAGATTTGTCCCAGTGACTGAAAAAAGTTCAATAAAATCATTCAATATATGAATTCAATTCAGTTAAATTTTTTCATTCTGTAGTATAGTGGTACATAAATATAGGAAAATGTTAACTAATATATGGAATGCTTTCTACCTAATTTCAACGAAAATCACATTGTTTAAAAAAATAAAAATGTCTTTGGCGCTATACGAAGTTCAACTTTCTTCACAATTAGTTCATTTTAACTTAAAGAAGGGGTCACTTTTTTCTGGGTGTTTGACCAACATATTGGCATGGTTACGGCAAAAGTCACATTTCTACTGCGTAAGGCATATAATACAGGTGCTTTTCTACCTTTGAGAGTAGGAAACATATTGCTAAGTCACTCTTGTTGTCGCATATAACATATGGTATTGAAGTATACTCGGGTACGAATTTGACTAATCTTACTCGACTAAGAACTTGTATGAATCGCATCGTTAGATATGTCTATAATCTAGGGATTTTTACACATATTTCGCCATTTTTAATTGAGTTTTTGGGTAATACATTTGAGAATTTCATTGATCTTAGGACAATACTGCTTTTCTATAGAATAATGAAGTTTATAAGACCTCAGTACTTAGTGTCCTATTTTGAATTTGGCAGCTCACAGAGGACACGCTCTATGATTGTTCCACCATTTCGCACTCTAGCTATGCAACGTTCATTCCAAATTCGAGCTATACGAATCTGGAACAACCGTATAAATTATGAACACAGAGAGTTTTTGTGGTCATGTAGTAAATTCAAAGAACTTATAAACTCTTATCTATAGCCCTATTTCTGAATCTCGCTTGCTAATCACTATTTAATAATACTTTAATACCATGTTCGTGTTCATATTTAAGTTTATTTAAAAATATATGTATATGTATATTTAAGACATTAACGGCAATTTTCATGTAGCTCCGTTAGGCTTTAACTGCCAGTTAACAGAAAGTAAATATCAAATATCTTCTCTCCAGTTAACTTTAACTGAAAAATTTTCGTCAGTTAAGTTCCTAACTAGCATATGGAATATATAGCAAGATGACAGCTTCGTTCATAATAGGGTTTAAAAGTTGGTTAGTTAACGGAACACTAACGGAGCTTTATGAAAATGGGGGTAAATGTAATTAAATAGAATTTGAATTATATTTTAATAGAAATTAGGATATTTGTAAGTCTTCTGTTTTGTATGCTATGTAATCAATTTGGCCGAATGAGGCTTCTGGATTATGAAAGTAAATAAATAAATGAAATGAAATGAAAATGTATAAAAGCAAAGCTTTGTTCCTCTTTATTAACCCATTCACTACCGAAGTCCACATAGAAGGACATTCGAAAAAGACAACAAATTCTATTTTCCCACTTAGTTTCGGATTATTTCTCGGTGTTATTTTAAAGTAGAGGCTTTAATCTAAATAAACTATAAATATTTTCCATATTGGTGAGCACTAAAATACACTTTTATAAAGTTCTGTAACAATAAACGAAAAATACGAAAATTTGAGACAATTTTTCTATTATATGTTTCTAGTAAATGGACATTCATACAAAAACTATAGCTGATACTACTTCGGGTTTTTTTGTATTTTTTCTCACACTTTGAAAGATTTTATAGGCCAAATAGCGCTTATTTTCGTAAGGCCATTTGGTCACAATTCAAGAATCAAGTTTTCAGAACAAGCACATATAGCTTTTGAAGTAATTGAGGTAGGTTCTCAAAATTACAATTTTTGTTCTACATGCTGTTAGAACAAGTAGAAACAGAAGAAAAATTAAAGTTTTAAACGTTAGGTTTATTTCGGTAGTGAAAGGGTTAATAAGTAGTCCAAAAGGAATTGACGAACTCCTTCAAATATAAAAGCGGGCATTAAGTTCGAGTTTTGCAGTTAAAACACTTGAAAAAGTTTATTTTCTTTAAAATAAACTTGGCAACTTAATACCGGCCTTAAAGGTAAACATGAAATTAAGTACAAAACACGATAAGTTTTAAATGTGTTTTAAAAGTGTTTTAACTGCAATGGTATTAAATGCAAGTAAAAAACTCTTCACGCCTAAATAAATGTATGTGTATATTATAAAATAATTTATATACAGCCCTAGTCAAATGTTATTACACATTGCAAATTTTTTTCGTTTTTGTCGTACTTCTCTGATTGTTGTTGTTATTATTTCGAATATAAAGCAAGTTTGTTGTTTTTTGGATAGAATGAGGTGTGTGGAAGACGCGAGCAAAAATTCGCAAAAAAATAACGGTACATTTCCCGAGAAAAAACACATTTGTCTGATGCTTTTTAGCGTCAAAAGTTATTACACACTATTTTTTCAAATCAAAAGTAATTAAACAATAGCAATATCATTAGTTTTTGCTACCTTGTGAGTTAAGTAGTTGTGTTTTACATTACTCTTGTCGAGCATTACGCAAAATATTAACATTGTTAATTTAATATACGAAAATGGTCAAAAGAAAGCATTTAAATATTGAAACAAGATACGAGATTGTGACAAAATTTAAAATGGGAATTTCGGCTTCAGATCTTGTGAAAATGTATGATCTTGTGAAAAACGGTGTACAATTTAGTAAAAAAGAAGGATACTTGTGGAAATTTAGAAGATAAAAAGAAAAGTGGACGAAAACCTGTTATTGGACAAAGGGAGAAAACAAGATTAATGAGAGTCCTTATGGTAAATCCAACAACAACAAGCCCTATTCGCATTGCAGAAAATTCGGAAAAAGTAATTTGGAAAAAAGTAAGTGAAGCTACTTTACGTCGCAATATGAAGAGCATGGAAATCAAAACCTATGTAGTCCGCAAAGTGATCGACATAACGCCAAACAACAAAGCCAAACGGCTTGCTTTTGCTCGAGAACATCTTATTAAGCCAAAAGAGTTTTGGCACAACGTTTTGTGGACTGACGAGTCTTCTTTTGAGTTCCTGGGCTCTTTTGGAAGAAAGTATATGCATCTACCCTCAACTCTTAAAAGCAAAGCACGACAGCCTCTGAAAAGATTCGGCGGAGGATCTGTAATGTTTTGGGGATGCATGTATATCGATGTGCTAAACGATCATGCATTTCCTTCATCAAATAGCCTATTTGCATGTAACGACTGGATTCTACAACAGGATAATGCTCCTTGCCATAAAGGATGGTTAATAACAAAGTGTTTAAAGGAGGTAGATCAAGCTGTTCTTGCATGGCCCCCTCAAAGCCCGGATCTTAACATCATTGAAAATGTTTGGAGTTTCATGAAACAAAAACAAATAATCGATAGAAATCGAAAACTGGATGACACCATTGAAGAAATTAAAAATATTTGGGCTAAAATACCTCTTTCTTTTATCCAAACCTTGATTGAGTCTATCCCTGCCAGGTTGCAAGCAGTAATTGATGCCAATGGTGGAATTACTAAATATTAACTCTTTAGAATAAGTAAAAAATAAAAAATAAATAATTATTTTTATAAAACATAAAACAAAGTCATGTGTAATTACTTTTGATTTGAAAAAATAGTGTGTAATAACTTTTGACGCTAAAAAGCATCAGACAAATGTGTTTTTTCTCGGGAAATGTACCGTTATTTTTTTGCGAATTTTTGCTCGCGTCTTCCACACACCTCATTCTATCCAAAAACAACAAACTTGCTTTATATTCGAAATAATAACAACAACAATCAGAGAAGTACGACAAAAACGAAAAAAAAATTTGCAATGTGTAATAACATTTGACTAGGGCTGTATGTTTATACTTGACTTATACTTGACACCTTCTTTTTTTGTTAGAGTTTTTGAATTCCTTCCAAAATTTCAAACTTTTATACCAAAAACAGTTTTTTGTTACTTTTGCAATAAAAAAATATTTCGTTTTGTTTTGTTATTGTTTGTTGTTTTTGGTTTCAGCTTAAAACCATCCATTGTCTAAACTACAAATGTAGCTTAACCAACAGAGGAAAAGAATGTTTGTCAAATTTATTTGGGCAAAGCCCTATAGACTGCAAGATGGTTGGACGGACGCAAGTTTCGGAATTACCACATTCCTCATCAGCATCCTCTACTTGCAGCAAAACTATCAACCAATTATCGGAATAAGCTACACATGTAGTTTAGTCAATGTATGGTTTTAAGCTGAAATCAAAAAAACAACAACAATGATTAAAGAACAAAACCAACAATAACAAAATGAATGAATGAAATAAAATGTTGACAAAATTTTCTATAGCAATAAAATTTGACAAAATTTTCTATGGAAACAAAATTTCGACAAAATTTTCTATAGAAATAAAATATTGACAAAATTTTGTATAGTAATAAAATTTTGACAACATTTTTTGTAGAAATAAAATTTTGACAAAATTATCTATAGAAATAAAATTCGGGTCGGATGAATTTTGCTCCTCCAATAGCTCCGGAGGTCAAATCTCGGGATCGGTTTAAATGGGGGTTATATATAATTAAGACCGGTATGGACCAATTTTTGCATGGTTGTTAGAGATCATATACTAATACCACGTACCTAATTTCATCCGGATCGGGTGAATTTTGCTCTTACAAGGGGCTCCGGAGGTGAAATCTGGGGATCGGTTTATATGGGGGCTAAATATAATTATGGACCGATATGGACCAATTCCAGCATGGTTGTCAGAGACTATATACTAACACCACATCTACTTGTGTTTCAAGTCGATAGCTTGTTTCGTTCGGAAGTTAGCGTGATTTCAACAGACGGACGCACGGACTTTATGGGGTCTTAGAGCAATATTTCGATGTGTTACAAACGGAATGACAAAGTTAATATATTCCCCATCCTATGGTGGAGGGTATAGAAAGAAACCGTTAGTTTTAGGAAGCGTCGAGAAATAATGTTGATGTCGTTTTTCTATCATTCATATCGTAGCATTTAAATTAATGTAGATAAATGGAAGAAGGCGGTTAGGATAGGTTAAAGTGGTAGCCCGATTTAGTTTCAGGCTCACTTAGACTATTCAGTCCATTGCGATACCACATTATCTAAAAGTACCTATTACATATGGGCATTTCTAGTTTTAACCGCTGAACCTTCTCGATTATTTTCTTCTGTTGAACTAACCAGTGTGTTCCAAAAACATTAGCAGACTGCTTAAATTAAAGTTTTCCAGGTCCGCCAGTGATTTAAAGCTATGTGCCCCTAAAATTTGCTTACGCCTTACACAAAATGCAGGGCACTCACACAAGAGGTGTTTAATTGATTCCTTTTCCTCCGCATCATGACAGATCATACAGTAGTCATTATACTTCCAGCCAATAGTTTTAGCAAAATCGCCTATCAGGCAGCGACCCGCTATAGCAGATATCAGGAGTGATATCTTATGTCTTGAGAATACTAGCATATATACACAGAAAAAATATCACCAACATATTTCCAATTAAAAAGATAATTGAAGTTGAAAATGTTTTCAATTAATATATTAATTGATACAATTAACTTTTTAATCAAGGTAGAAACCTTAAGTTAATTAAGTAAATGTTTTAAAATTTTTAATTTAAAAATTAATTGATACAATTAACTGTTTAATCAAATTCGGAAAACGAAGTCAGTTGAAAAAGAGATGGACATTTTTGTAATTTTTAATTAAAACTGCATTTCAAACAATCAATTGTTATTCCAAATAAAAACTCTAAGCCAATTCAGAAAGCAATTGAAAAAAGTTACCTTTTTTAATTAAAAATTTAATTGAGCTTTGCAATCAACATCAATTAAATTTTTAATTGAATCAATTAAAAATTTTAAATGAAATTTGCTAATGAAATCAATTAATTTTTTAGTTAAGAATTTTTTCTATGCCCAATTAAAGATTGATACTACCATTTTCGTGATTGAAGACATTTCAATTAAAAAATTAATTTCGTGATTGAATCAGAAACTTTTTTTGTGTGTAGTGTGCGGTGTAAGTTTAAATGGGGCCATATTTACTTGGTATCGTTACAACCCTTGTAATCCGCCCATCGAACATTTGCCATCATAACAGCCTTCTCACGCAGTAAGAGTTTGCAGGTAATCAGAGGCATACCAACAGATTCTAGTTCCTCTGTAATATGTAAGGTAGTTCCTAGCCTTCGCAGTTCTCCGGTATGTTCCTATGGCCAGGCACCCATATTATGTGAATATTGTACTGCTCAGCCATTCGTTGAGAGATTTACAGCAGTCTATGGCCGTCTTCGATCTAAGGAACACAGAGTCGAAGGATTTTATTGCAGGTTAACGGTCTAACTATGTATTAATGCCAACATTTATTGGAACATTACTTCTCAGCCAATTCGCCACCTCTCTTATTGGTAATATTTCAGCTTGATAAACACTGCAGTGACTCGGTAATCTTTCCGCTATTCGAAGTTCCAGGTCTGTAGAATATACGCCAAACCTACTTGTCCCTCCAATTTGAAGCCACACTCAGAGAAGAGTGATCCCATGACCGAGTTAGTTTTAACTAACCAGTGTTAATATTGAACTTCGTATATCGCTAAAGAAGCATGTACCTATAGTAAGCTCAACATTTTCCTATGGGTTTGGAATTTGTTTTAATTTTTGTCAAGTTCAAATTTAACTATTCAGAGGTAAAAATTAACTAAAATAATACATTTTTTAAATCAACGTTCTGGATTTCCTGTACCACCTGGTGACTTGGAGTAAGGAGACCTCCAGGGGAAGAACTTGAGTTCTTACATCCCACATTTCTACATTTCATATTATATTTAGTACAAACCACTTACTCTTCTGTAATACAAATTATTTAGAATCATATATTAGATTTTATTTTTATCATTTTATAAAATTTTACCTTTGTTCGGACGGAGGATCGAACCGCGTACCATCAGTTTTCTAACCAAACACACAATCCACTGGACAGCTTAGCTCTTATACTCATCAACAACCAAATGTGACTTTGTTTATTCTATTCTTGCTTGGCTGAATCAGTGTTGCCAGGTGATTTTTGATTCTTCCCCCCAAATCTTAAGAAAAAACCCCTAAATTGGTCTAGACGTTTTTCAAAAAAGAATGTTAATAAGCCACAAAGGTGTCCCAAATTTCGTTAAAAAATCCTGCAGTGATACACTTTACAAATTAAATTTAACACAAATATATATACTGAAAGATTTTTTTTCTGAAGAACAAAATTTCTTTTGAAGTAAATAAAAATCAGTAGATAACGTCATTATACCACTATTCACAAATTCGGGTTTATTTGTCTAAAATTTCGTTCCTGATGAAAGTAATTTTTCTACGGGTATAATAATAAAATGTATATCAATATAAAGGGCAGACAAAACAATATAATTCAATGTATAAATCTTTCAAATCAAATTAATTAAAACAACGGCTTATAAAATATAAATAATAGAAATAAAAAATAAAGAAAAATTAATGTTCAGTGAATATATACATTATTCGCCAAAATTGTAGGCGTGAAATTATGAGACCAATAATTTAATGTTACAATACCATTTCTTAATTTGTTTTTAATTGTATCAAATATTAAAAATGCCCCTTCAACAGATGCGTATAAACAGAATGTCATTGCTTAACATACTTTCTTGTATTTAAGAACATGGGTTGACTTGCCTCATTTTTTTTTTTCAAAATTCATGCCAGAATTGTTCTAAATTTTGTTGAGAATTGCTCAACTTTATAGGGTCTAAAATAATTGTTTACCCCCAAAAATCCCCCCAAATAAATGTTACCCCTAAAAATCCCCCTAAACGTGTAAAAAACCCCTAAATTTTGGGGGGGGGGAACCCCCAACCTGGCAACACTGGGCTGAATGTTTTCCTAAACACATACAGCCAAGGGTGTCTATTTATAGAACAGCACATGAGCACATGTTTTGGAGACGAACTATTGTCTAGAATCCTATTCACTTAACGGTAGTTAGAATTGGCATTCATCGTTAGTTTATTTATACTAAAAATGGAAATTTCGTGTCCATCTACACTTCGTAATATTGTATAGTAAAAGTTCAGTAACGCTGAGAAACTTCTTCGTATGTTCGAGAAAATACGTATTCCCTATTAACATATTATATTTGCTTCAGTCCATTTACGACCTCATTGGGAGTTCTTAACCATTTTGCTGGTAATGGCCGTAAGTTCAATTTACTTCCACTGAGTTAATTTTGTTCATCAATAGTTATATTTAACTAACTGTGAGTAAAATTTTGAACTACTCAATATTATGGAATTTACTTGTAGTTACGACGTTCAATTTTCTGAGCGCATCAGTATAGAAATCTATATATCGTTTATTCCCCGTTGTGTGTGTGTGCACCACGCCTCACTGTTGGGAATTAGAGTTTCAAGCCATATGCTGCCATAGAGTTTCAAGCAATATGCTGAAGTGCCACATCATATGCATATGCCACCACTTTCATTCTTTCATTTTCTAGGGAAACTAGAAGGTTATTTATAGCAACATTCCAAAGAAGAGGTGATAGAGCTACTTCATGGGCAGTGCCTCTGTTCACATACCTTTATATGTTTACTTGTCCTAGTGTGGCTGAAATACGTCGCTTCGTTAGAAGTTGCTCAATGAAGGAAGTAGAAATAAGTTTAATTCGTTTTTGGCAATTATAACCTATGTTACATGCTCGATTTATAACAGCAACAAAAATTGGAAGTTCTTCTCAAGGCACAACTTTAAAAGAACTTCAAAAAATGCTCTCCCAAAGATGTTCTTTATTTTAACTGCACAGGAAGTTCATTTGAGTCAATTTCTTTATAACTCGCTTTTTTCATATTTTTAATGGGAAATTTATTTTTTTGTGTTTCAAATAGGTTAAAAACAGATTAAAAATTAATAAAATGGTACAAATTATTTACATTTAGCCGAAAAAAATGCTAAATCCTTTGTAGAAAAATTTTGAATTTTTTAAAATATTTGATCACAAAAGTTCCAGACAAGCTTTATAATGCATTAAAAATCATAAAAAAAATTTAAAATTATTTATTTGTCAAAATATGACAAAATTTCGTAATCCACATCCATAACACTGAATTCGCCTCACACCTTAAGAAGTGATGCAAATTCAGTGCAGCGGCTGTTAAAATGGTGGACATCCGTCCTATGACAAGCCCATGTTAACTTCATCGCTTCTGTATCAATTTGGCACTACTTCCGGATCCAAAAAGAACATTTTCACTACTTTTTGGGCGACGTTTTTTTTTGCTGGGGTGTGATGCAACAGTTTGAAACCCGGAGTTCTTAATTCACAGATTTTGTTCTTTTATACATATGGTTCTTGACTATTTATATCTCCTTTCATCAGGAGAACTTTTAAGGCAGAACAAGCAGTCTTACAATGATGAAGATTTTTCTGGCGGAACCGTAGAACCATGCAAATTTTCAACCACCGTCACATCAGCCGTTTCGATTAAGCCATCAAGGACTTCCTCTTCACAGATCTCGGTGACTCTCGCAGCAATCTTCGGTTCAGCTTTGGTGAGGTTTGAGCCTGTAGAAACATCCCGCATACGATGTTCCTCAATGTCTGCATTTTTTATGTCTCTTTCGGCTTCGCAAGGAGAGTTTTTCTCTTCTGACTCTAACGGAGGCTAGTCCTTTTCGGAATCCTTTGACTGATCGCTTTTGTATACCTTCATATGGATATCATGAAAGGCATAACTTACACGTCCTTGGGTCTGGGATAGATGTGGCAACGACTCAATGTTCAATATAAACACCGCATGTCGTTTTGGTCCATTCACCTCATCCAACCGACCAACATTACTTTGGTCTGTTTAATATTGACTCAGGAGAGTTTGCAGGTATGTATGCATGTGCTCTAGGTTTAGCCGGTATGTCCAATGCGGCTCCTTCCCAAACTTCACCAATTAGCATCAAAGCAGCAAAGATATAAACATATTTTTTTCTTTGTGTGAAAGCTGAGGTATATTCCTATAAGTTTGGAAGTTTGTGTGCTGGATAGAACTAGTAAAATCCTTCAAAAAAGCTCCTGAGCCTGTGCAAATATATTTTATAGTTTGCGAGATATGGGACCCACAATTTATTTTTTTGGAAAATGTTAACGAATTTTTGGAATAGTATATTCAACAATATTTCTTAAAACAACTTTCACGGCAAAACTCAATAAAAATCATAATTAGTTCAAAATTTATATAGATTTCAATTCATATTTATATCGGGGCTATATCTAAATCTGAACCGATTTAAATCAAACTTGACACACCTTACGATACAATCAAATATACTCCTTGCGCAAAATTTGAATTAAATCAGAGATAAATCCTGGCTAGGAACTGAGAATTTTTCAAAACAAAATCTTTTCATCTTTAAAAAGTGCTGATTTTGGGATGAGAAGAACTCATACACTATTTGACCAAAATAACCGATAAAAACTTAAAACGTATCTCTATTTGGCGTTCTATAGAAAAAAAAAGATAAATTAAAATTTGCTTCCTAGAAGCAAGAACACAAACCCCAAATTTAAAAGAGAATTGTGTCTTGAAAGTATCCTTACATGTATTCTCCGCTTCTTTGGCTCGGAATCAATATCAAAATTGTTAAAGTAGAGAAAAAATCTTTGGAACTGGGCATGCTTTTTTTGACTATAAGTGTGCAAAAAAATATAAAATAACGTTATGATTTGAAATCTTAAATCTGTAGATTTTCACCCGAGAAGTAAAAGTACATTGAGTTTCAAGCAATTTTCATGATCAGTGTGCTTTCTATACTCTCAAGAAGTGAAATCGGTCTATATGGAGGTCTTACCAAATGGACCGATAAAAACTTACCGAATGGACCGATAAAAACGTTTTTCTGAGTCCAAAATACCAGAATATTTCCAATTTCAGGCAAATTGGATAAAAACTACGGATTCCGGAAGCCCAGGAAGTAAAATCGGGAGGTCGGTCTATATGGGGGCCATACCACAACATGGGCCGATACCTACCATTTTTGGCAACCCTCTTTATGGTCCTAAAATATCTCTAGATTTCCAATTTCAGACAAATTGGATAAAAAATACGGTTTCTATAAGCCCAAGACCCCAAATACTTATCCGATTTTAAAAATTCTTCCGCTATTATAGTGCTACGTTATCACTGAGTGACATAGGCTACACATCTTTTGGAAAAGTGGGCGGTGCCACTACCACTATTAAAAATAGCTCTAGCGGCCATAGTAATGGACCGTTTGTCATGAAACTTTCCCAATGTTGTACTGTTGATCTGGTAATAGTCCTTGGCTATACTTGGTTATGATTGGGCGTGGTACCGTCCATTCAAATTTGGAATGGATATATCTCATGAACTATCAGAGGTATGAATATGAGATTTGTTATATATGTTGATCGTACAGTATGAATTACATCCAAGGTGGAATAGGGCGGTGCCCTTTTAAAAAATGTTCTGGCTCAGTCAGATTTTTTTTGGGAAAAAATTAATACAATTTTCACTTAGTAATCAATTTATTTTTATTATAATAACGTTGACGAAAGCGGGTTTGTTGTATCATATTACATATATGTACTAAATTCGGTACATATATGTAAGTACCATCCTGGATTGGGCGAATGGCAATGGTCTGGCTCTAAACCCCAATAAATCGAAGGCAATTCTGATTCATAAGAAGTTCACAACTGTGGGGAATGTTAACATATTTCTGGGTAGGTTAGGTTAGGTTAAAGTGGCAGCCCGATTAAGATTCAGGCTCACTTAGACTATTCAGTCCATTGTGATACCACATTAACTAAAAGTACCTATTACATACGGGCACTTCTAGTTTTAACCGCTGAACCTTCTTGATTATTTTTCTTTGTTGAACCAACCAGATTGTTCCGAAAACATTAGCAGACTGCTTAAGTTAACGTTTTCCAGATCCGCCAGTAATCTGAAGCTATATGCTCCTAAAAGTTGCTTGCGCTTTACACAAAATGCAGGACACTCACACAAGAGGTGTTTAATTGATTCCTTTTCCTCCGTATCATGACAGCTCATACAATAGTCATTATACTTCGCGCCTATAGTTTTTGCAAAATCGCCTATCAGGCAGCAACCCGTTATAGCAGATATCAGGAGTGGTATCTGACGTCTCGAGAACACTAGCATATCTAGTGTGTGGTTTAAGTTTAAATGGGGCCAAATTTGCTTGGTGTCGTTACAGCCCTTGCAATTCTCCCATCGAACATTTGCCATCATAACAGCCTTCTCACGCAGCATGAGCTTGCAGGTAGCCAGGGGCATACCAACAGATTCTAGTTCCCCTGGAATACGTAACGAAGTCCCTAGCCTTCCCAACTCATCTGCTTCGCAGTTCCCCGGTATGGTCAGGCACCAATATTAGGTGAATATTGTACTGCTCAGGCATCTCATTGAGAGATTTGCTGCAGTCGATGGCCGTTTTCGAGTTGAGGAACACAGAGTCCAAGGATTTTATTGCTGGTTGACTGTCTGAGTATATATTAAAGCCCACATTTTTT
The DNA here is from genome assembly GCF_050003625.1 of Haematobia irritans. Lineage (NCBI taxonomy): Eukaryota > Metazoa > Arthropoda > Insecta > Diptera > Muscidae > Haematobia > Haematobia irritans. Next base: position 62,582,767 of record NC_134401.1, read on the forward strand.
GGTACATTACTTCTCTGCCAATTCGCCACCTCTGTTATTGCTAATATTTCAGCCTGAAAAACACTACAGTGATTCGAAGTTCAAGATCTTTAGAATATATTCCGAAACCCAATTGCCCATCCAATTTGGAGCCATCAGTGTAGAAATCTATATATTCTTTATTCCCCGGGGTCTGTGTACACCATGCCTCACTGTTGGGAATTAGAGTTTCAAACTTTTTGTCGAAAAGTGGTTTCGCAAAAGTGTAATCCACTACGTTAGGCATTATTTTGAGGACCGAACTGTGACCGTAACTTTTTTCCGACCACAGCGATAGCTCGCGATAGCTCGCGCAACCGCACAGCCGTTGTTGCATCTGATTGTTTGGCCAAAATGTCTAAAGGCAATAGATGCAGCATGACATTAAAGGAATTTGTCCCTGTCTTGCTGAATGCGCCTGAAATACACAAACACGCCATACGTTGAACTTTGTCTAAACTTGTTTGCTGGTGAAGTGCCGGCCACCAGACTACAACACCATATAGCATTATAGGTCTAACCACTGCCGTGTATAGCCAGTGCACAATTTTTGGTTTTAGTCCCCACTTTTTTCCTATTGCCTTTTTGCACTAGTACAAAGCTACCGTTGCTTTTCTCGCCCTTTCTTCAATATTAAGCTTAAAGTTCAGCTTCCTGTCCAAAATAACGCCAAGGTATTTTGCACACTCACCAAAGGGAATTTCAATACCCCCTAAGGAAATGGGCCTAACCGTGGGAGTTTTGCGATCTTTGCAGTACATGACTAGTTCTGTCTTTGCAGGATTTACCCCAAGGCCATTGTCTTTCGCACATTTCTCAGTCATCCGGAGGGCCCTCTGAATAATATCTCTGATTGTGGCTGCTAGAGCCACATCATCTGCGTATGCCACCACTTTTATCCTTTCTTTTTCTAGGGTAAGCAGAAGGTTATTTATAGCAACATTCCAAAGAAGAGGTGATAGAACTCCTCCTTGGGGGGTGCCTTTGTTCACATACCTTTGTATGTTTGCTTGTCCTAGTGTGGCTCTCATTAGAAGTTCGTCTAATAGCCTAAGTATACATGGATCAACATTCAGAGTTGTCAGTCCATTTAATATCGAGCTCGGATGGACATTATTGAATGCCCCTTCGATGTCTAGGAACGCCACGATTGTGTATTCTTTGACAGATAGTGAGCGTTCAATAAAGCTGACTAGTTCATGTAATGCGGTCTCAGTAGACCTGCCCTTCGAGTATGCTTGCTGTCGTTTCGAGAACAAACTTGAATCGATGGTAGTTCTAAGATAAATATCTATCATCCTCTCCAGAGTCTTAAGTAGGAATGAGGATAAGCTGATTGGTCGGAAATCCTTCGCCCTCGAGTGAGAGGCTTTTCCCGCTTTAGGTATGAAAACGACTTTTATTTCCCTCCACTTTCCTGGGATATATGATAAGTTGATACATCCTTTATATATCGCGGGCAACCAGGGGATAATTTTGTCAGTCACTGCTTGTAACTCCGCCGGAGGTCCGGGGAATTTGAATGGTCCAAAGCTATTTAACGCCCATCATATTGTAGATTCCGATATAATTTCCTCGATAGGAAACGACCGCTGAGCCACTGTGGCACCGCCAGAACCTGGTTCAACCGTCTGATTTCCAGGAAAATGTGTGTCCAATAGTACCTCCAGCGTCTCCTCACTTGACGTTGTCCAATTGCCCTCCGATGTTTTAATGAAACCTGGAGCGGAGTTGGTGGATGCTAGAACCTTCCGTAGTCTGGAAGCCTCGGACGTATTCTTACTACTGCTGCAGTAATCATTCCAAGAGTTATGTTGAGCATTTCTCAGTTCTCACTTGTATTCTCTCAGATTCTTTTTGTAAGCGATGATTAATGGGTAACTGCCAAATAGAACTTGTCAAGAAAGTGAATAATCTTGGAGTAACTTTCAATGAGAATTTAATTTGGTCTGATCATATTAATGCTAACTGCGGTAAAATATACGGTATGTTGCGTAATCTTTGGTATACTCAATCGTTTACACCTTTTCGTATAAGACTGCTGTTGGCCAAATCCTATGTTCTGCCTACTTTGTTATATTGCTGTGAAATTTTCTCTGGATGTAACACCACTTACTTAAAAAGACAAACACCCACGTTCAACAACATTGCCCGTTATGTCTTCAGATTGAAACGTTACGATAGTGTGACAATTTTTGCGAACAAAATTTTTGGTATCCCGTTTGACAAATACGTTCAACTTAGAACTCTGATATTCCTCCAAATGATTATACACACAAAGGAACCACCATATCTCTACGAACGATTAACATTCACTAGATCCAACCGTGGTAACAATTTGATACAGAATCGACATAGAAGTCAGTTATCTGAGCGGCAGTTTTATATATATGCGACGCGTCTCTGGAATCAGTTACCCAATCAACTTCAACTTATATACAACACAGTGCAGTTCAAGACGAAGCTGACAAAATATCTAATTCAGGGCAGTTAATCACAAAGAAATCTTTATGTATAAACAACAATATCTAATTTAGTATCATATTATATGTAAATCCAATTCCTTTTTATTATTACCTTTATTGAATTATCTTTCTACTTATTGTATTTACTATATTTGTTATAACATTACTGATTCTAATACTCATTATAAGATATATATCTATTGTATTAGGAAAACAAAATAAATAAAATGAAATGAGATATTAAAATCTTATAGAAATAGCTTGTTTCATCATATCTACAAAGTAGGAAAAAAGTTTATACATAAGTTTTTATATATATATATCGTTTTATATTATAAGACATATGTTTCTGACCTGCTATTTTAATATATATTCCCAAAGTCATCAAACTACAATGCATTGTCCTCCATATAATCATCGTTCTCATCTGTTTCATGATGTGTGCCTTCTGGTGCCACGTTCGTCAAAACTGAAGGCGAAACAAGTACACGCTCACAAAAAATCGCTTCTGTAACATATACTCCCAAACATATTTTGCTTCAAGCATATATATTTTTGGGTATTGCCCAAACATTTATATGTTTGATCTCTTCCAATATATAATATGTTTGAAAGCATATTGGTCTAAACAATATATGTTTGGATAGTCTAAGTTCCAAACATTTTGTATTTTTGCATCCAAATTCAATAATGTTGTCTTCCAAAAAACAATATGTTATTATGTGAACATATAATATGTTTGGAAGCATTTTGCACCCAAAAATATTATATGCTTAAAAAAATTCTCCCAAACAATATTGTGCTCAAAATTTTATTTATTTATTTATATATTTACAATCATAATGAATTATGAAAATAAACAGGTAATATAGGTGCTAACAACATAGGTTTTCGACCTGAATGCTCAAAATTTTGTTTCTGCCCAATTGTATATTCCCCCACATCTTTCTCACTTCCAAGAGATTTTTTAGTTCTTAGCACCTTTTTCTGTAATACAAACATTGTAGAAGAAATTATTCAATTGTATGATTTTTTTATACCCTCCATCATAGGATGGGGGTATATTAACTTTGTCATTCCGTTTGTAACACATCGAAATATTGCTCTAAGACCCCATAAAGTATATATATTCTGGGTCGTGGTGAAATTCTGAGTCGATCTAAGCATGTCCGTCCGTCCGTCCGTCCGTCCGTCCGTCCGTCCGTCTGTTGAAATCACGCTAACTTCCGAACGAAACAAGCTATCGACTTGAAACTTGGCACAAGTAGTTGTTATCGATGTAGGTCGGATGGTATTGAAAATGGGCCATATCGGTCCACTTTTACGTATAGCCCCCATATAAAGGGACCCTCAGATTTGGCTTGTAGAGCCTCTAACAGAAGCATATTTCACCCGATCCGGCTGAAATTTGGTATATAGTGTTGGTATATGGTCTCTAACAACCATGCAAAAATTGGTCCATATCGGTCCACTTTTACGTATAGCCCCCATATAAACGGACCCCCAAATTTGGCTTGCGATTGCTCTAAGAGAAGCATATTTCGTCCGATCCGGCTGAAATTTTGTACATGGTGTTGGTATATGGTCTCTAACAACCGTGCAAAAATTGGTCCACATCGGTCCATAATGATATATAGCCCCCATATAAACCGATCCCCAGATTTGGCTTGCGGAGCCTAAAAGAGAAGCAAATTTCATCCGATCCGGCTGAAATTTGGTACATGATGTTGGTATATGGTCTCTAACAACCATGCAAAAATTGGTCCATATCGGTCCATAATTATATATAGCCCCCATATAAACCGATCCCCAGATTTGGCTTGTGGAGCCTCTAAGAGAAGCATGTTTCATCCGATACGGCTGAAATTTGGTACATGGTGTTGGTATATGGTCTCTAACAACCGTGCAAAAATTGGTCCACATCGGTCCATAATTATATATAGCCCCCATATAAACCGATCCCCAGATTTGGCTTGCGGAGCCTAAAAGAGAAGCAAATTTCATCCGATCCGGCTGAAATTTGGTACATAATGTTGGTATATGGTCTCTAACAACCATGCAAAAATTGGTCCACATCGGTTCATAATTATATATAGCCCCCATATAAACCGATCTCAAGATTTGGCTTGCAAAGCCTCAAAGAGAAGCAAATTGCATCCGATCCGGCTGAAATTTGGTACATGGTATTGGTATATGGTTTCTAACAACCATGCAAAAATTGGTCCACATCGGTCCATAATTATATAAAGCGCCCATATAAACCGATCCCCAGATTTGGGTTGGGGAGCCTCAAGGAGAAGCAAATTTCATCCGATCCGCCTGAAATTTGGTACATGATATTGGTATATGGTCTCTAACAACCATGCAAAAATTGGTCCACATCGGTGTTAGTATATGATCTTTAACAACCGTGCCAGAATTGGTCCATATCGGTCCATAATTATATATAGCCCCCATATAAAACGTTCTCCAGATTTGACCTCCGGAGCCTCTTGGAGGAGCAAAATTCATCCGATCTGGTTCAAATTAGGAACGTGGTGTTAGTATATGGTCGCTAACAACCATATCAAAATTGGTCCAATCACACAAAAATTGGTCCATATCGGTCCATAATCATGGTTGCCACTAGAGCCAAAAATAATCTACCAAAATTTTTTTCTATACAAAATTTTGTCAAAATTTTATTTCTATAGAAAATTTTATCAAAATTTTATTTCTAGAGAAAATTTTGTTAAAATATTATTCGGTTCATAATAAAATTTTCATCATTGTCAAAATTTTATTTCCATAGAAAATTTTGTTCAAATTTTATTCGGTTCTAATCATGGTTGCCACTCGAGCCAAAAATAATCTACCAAGATTTTATTTCTATAGAAATTTTGTCAAAACTTTATTTCTACAGAAAATTTTGTTAAAATTTTATTTCTGTAGAAATTTTTGTCAAAATTTTCTTTCTATAGAAAATTTTGTCATACAATTTAGAAGATGGTGTTAGGAGGTTTTAAGATGCCTTGCCATCGGCAAGCGTTACCGCAACTTAAGTAATTCGATGGCAGTGTTTAGAAGAAGTTTCTACGCAATCCATGATGGAGGGTACATAAGCTTCGGCCTGGCCGAACTTACGGCCGTATATACTTGTTTTATTTTAATTTTACCTTTTGCCGGACGGGGATTCGAACAGCGGACCACACAGTTTGTAAGGATCAAAGAAGTAGCTGATCAATTGGGAAAAATAAAATGTTAATTTTGTAATAACAAGCAACAACCACCAACTTAATTCAATATCGCTCCCTGTTAAATAGCGCTCCAAGCTACTAAACACATATATGTTTATAGGCTATTTCTAAATTAATATATGTTTGCATCCAAGCATATTATATTTACAAACATTTTATGTCCCAAACATGATATGTTCTAACATATTAACATATATGTCCCAAACATGTTATGCTAGTTTATGAACATTATATGCTTGCACTCAAAAATATTGTGTTTAAAAATTTGTGTTCCAAACATATAATGTTTATAGCCAAACATATGAAAAACAGTCTTTTTCATCCGTGTAGATCCTAAAACTGTGGACATTGAATTATTGAGAAAGTTTATCGCAGGAAAATTGAATAATATTTCATTTGGATCTTCGTATTTTTTTTATGAAATAATTTTTTTTTTCGATCTGTGTATGTTAAACTAATAAATTTAATTTTATATTTTAGGCACATATCAAATATGGATAGTATTAAAACCTTAATATTAAAAATTTCAGCAAATTCTAATTTCAAATTGGAATATCGGAATATTGACCCAGCAAAAAATTGGAAGTTCTTCTAAAGGCACTACTTTAAAAGCTCTTCCAGAAGTGTCCTCCCAAAGATGTTCTTTATTTTAACTACACAGGAAGTTCTTTTAATTCTTTTTTTTTATTTTCATATTAGTTTTAATTTTTTTGTTTTATCGAAAACAGCAAAATCCATTCTCGATAAGGTTAGGTGGCAGCCCTATGTATCAAGCTCACTTAGACTATTCAGTCTATTGTGATACCAAATTATCATTGAGTGCTGCCCGATTCCATGTTAAGCTCAATGACAAGGGACCTTCTTTTTATAGCCGAGTCCGAACGGCGTTCCACATTGCAGTGAAACCACTTAGATAAGCTTTGAAACCCTCAGAAATGTCACCATGAGGTGGGATAATTCACCGCTGAAAACACTTTTTGGTGTTCGTTCAAAGCAGCAAAGGAACCCACGACTTTGTGTATGCAAGGCGGGCATGCTAACCATTGCACCACGGTTGTTTCTAGAAAAGGTGGTAATTTCTGAAAATAGTTGAGGTCAACCCTTTCAGACAATCATAAAAAATGATTTATTTGTCAAAATATCACATTTTTTTAATTCACGTCCAAAACACTGAAGTCGGATTATACCTTAAGAGGTGATTCAAATTCAGTACAACGGCTGTTGAAATGGTGAACATCGGTCCTATGACAAGCCCATGTCATGTCAAATTTATCGCTTTTAGGTTAGGTTAGGTTAGGTGGCAGCCCGATGTATAAGGCTTACTTAGACTATTCAGTCCATTGTGAAACCACATTGGTGAACTTCTCTCTTATCACTGAGTGCTGCCCGATTCCATGTTAAGCTTTTACATCATTTCCGGATCTAAAAAGAACATTTTCACTACATTTTGGCGACGATTTTTTTGCTGGGGACCAATATGGATCGACACTCTCAATATTTCATATATCTTTTTGTAGTTCTTAAAATAACACTTGGACTGAATAGGCTAACTGAGCCTGAAAATAGATCAGACTGCCACTTTAACTTAATACTTGATACCAAAACAATTGTTCGAGGGAACGTGAATGAACGTTGTACTTTTGTTATATTTTTTCTAATTCTTGGAAAATATTCCTCAGAAAACACACATTTTCTATAGGCGATTGAACTTTATTTTAGTTTATGCAATTTAGTTGAGTGTATTTCAATTTTTTGACAAATGTGAGAAAGTTGTCCATATTTTAATTATGTTATTGCTTATTTCAATGACATGGATAAAAATGGAAAAAAGTTATATACAAATCTAGTACACAGTTACACTAAATTCAAAATTTGACAATATACTTTTCCTAAAATAAGTTTTTTTTTTGTTTTCATAATTATATAAAATTTTTATTGATTTGATAATTAATAAATTGAGTAAATTGTGCTCCAATTTTATCTGCCCTGAATTTGTTATAGCGCTATAAATTTTTACATTTTAAAATTGTTAACTCCATTTATTTTCTTCACAAATACCAAAATTTCTCTAAAAACGGAACAAATATTAGCTTAAAAAATTCTGCAATTTGACACAAAATATTAACTTATTTGTATCATATAGTAAAATATTTTATTTATCAACAAACCTCTATAATTAATTGTAATTTGATAGAACAATTGTGGCAAATAATTTATATGTCATGATTAAAAATATCAATAATTTTTATTGTAGATCTACTCCTGATGAAGTAGTTCAAGGTAATTGCGAAATATTGAAGAATAAAGAAACTAATACCTCCCAAAAACGATTTCAAGCTTGAATAATTTATTCTATTTAATACAAAAGAAAGATCTAATGAGAAGTCTAAATCTCAAAAAACAAAATAAACCCAGCCAACTCAAATCGATGATTTGACGGTAGCAACGGAAAAGAGATATGTTTGTACGAATTTATTTCGGCATAAGCCGGCTATCATATAAAACCTTTTTTCAGAAGATTCAAGTGTGGTTCATTGATGGGTTTAATGAACTGCCTGAATTTATTCTGATAAGTGGTTGATAGTTTTGCTGCAAGTAGAGGATGCTGATGAGGAATGTGGTAATTCCGAAACGTGCGTCCATCCAACCATCTTGCAGTCTATAGGGCTTTGCCCAAATAAATTTGACAAACATTCTTTTCCTCTGTTGGTTAAGCTACACTTGTAGTTTAGTCAATGCATGGTTATAAGCTGAAATCAAAAAAAAAAAAAATCTAAAGTAAAATATTTTAGTAAAATTTTTCTAAAATAAACCCACATTTTTTTATGGTGAGTCCATATTTCAAACTTTAATATTAGTTTAATTCCCAGCACCAAAGTGTGGGGGCTAGATATAGCCCGATCATTTTTTTATTTTGGTTTTCTACGTTGTAGGTTAGGTTAGGTATAGTGGCAGCCCGATATTTCAGGCTAACTTAGACTATTTAGTCCATTGTGATACCACAGTGGTGAACTTCTCTCTTATCACAGAGTGCTGCCGGATTCCATGTTAAGCTCAATGACAAGGGACCTTCTTTTTATAGCCGAGTCCGAGCGGGGTTCCACATTACAGTGAAACCACTTAGGGAAGCTTTTGAAACACTCAGAAATGTCACCAGCATTACTGAGGTGGGATAATCCACCGCTGAAAAACTTTTTGGTATTCGGTCGAAGCAGGAATCGAACCTACGACCATCTGTATGCAAGGCGGACATTCTAACCACTGCACCATGACGGCTCTACGTTGTAAACATCATAAATATGTAGAAACCGTAAAACGTAGTAAATGTCAAAAATATTAAAAAAAACCTTAGATTTGATTTAAAAATATTTTATAATATCCTAAAGGATGAAAACGCAATATTGTAGAATTTTAGAAAGAAACAGGTATTTGAAGGATGTCTGAATGTGATACGGTTACAAATGTGTGTCAAATATCCTACCGTTTACGACAGATCATCTTTGGTGGGGAATTATTAAGTTTATTCCGTTGTAAATTGAAATACTAAATTCCGGCAATATAATGTATATGTACTCTGGATAAGAGCGAAATTCTACAACGAGCGATGTCCCTCTGTCTGTTTTTTTGTAATCAAGCTACAGCCTTCAAAAAGGAGGCTTTTAAAAAATGTTCACACAATCGCATTTCTCGGACCTTTATCTGATGTAACATTTCAATAAGCCGATCTCTCCATTTTACCTCTTTCCTGCTTTAGAAGGCGTATTTCAGTCATATTTGCACATAATTCGTGACTTGGAGTTTATTTAAGTCTACAAAAGGCTGCGCTAAAATTGGTTCACACGGGTTCAGCTTTTAGTTCCTGCGAACCTACACGCAAAGAAAAAAAAACGTTTGGAAAACGTGTACCGAAAACGTTTTTCTTTTGTTAGAGTTTTTTGAATTGCTTCGAAAATTTTAAACCTTCGTTTGTTACAAAATTTTTATTTTTCCAATAAAAAAATATTTTTGAACCAACAACACAGTCCATTTCGTTTATATCAAGCACTGATCTTTTCTGACTTTAAGTCTTTAATAAGACACATTTTACAGTTCATAGTAAAAATTTAATATAGTAGTACGTAATGTTGAACATCATTTCGGAATCTTCCGAACATATCTGGAATATATGTACAAAAAAAAAAAACTTTTTGATGTTCGGTTGAAGCAGGGATCGAACCCAAGACCCTTGGCATGCACGGCGGACGTACACTGAAAAAAAGTAAACTGTTTTTTGGGAAGAATAAACTAACTTGTACGAAAATTGAACTAAATTTTATTCCACATTATCCCCTGGTTGACGGTGATATATAAACTTAGCATATATTCCAGAAAAGTGGAGGGAAACAAAAGTCGTCTTCATACCTATAAAAGATAAATTTATTATTTATTAGCATGTACAGATGGTGCTCATCAAATATGATGGAACTGAACATAAGGAAATGCAAGCATATCTCTTTTTATAGATTAAATTATATCGACACGAATTATAACTTGAATGGCACAACGCTTGAAACTGTTGAATCCTTTAAAAATCTTGGGATACTTTTGGATCGCAGGCTAAATTTTAGATCTCACATTTCTATGACTGTAAATAAAGCCTATGGATCATTTGGATTTGTCAAGCGCTGGAGTAAGGAATTTTCTGACCCATTTGTTACAAGAAACTTATATACTTCACTTGTGCGTCCTATCCTGGAATATAGATCTGTAATTTGGGACCCACAGTACCAAATTCATTGCAATCGTATTGAATCTGTTCAGAAACAATTTTTACTGTTTTGTTTACGTCGGAATAACTGGACACCTCAAACCTTGCCATCTTACACAGAAAGACTATCGCTCATCAAATTACCTACACTGAAAAGTAGACGTACCATGCTGAATATCTGTTTTACGGCTGATTTAATTAACGGAAGATTTAAATCTGACTTCCTTATTAACAGCATATCATTCAATGTATCCTTTAGACCTACCCGCAACTTTGAACTACTCCACATTGAATACTTTCGATAGCTATATATAGCTATGTCTAATCCTCAATAGATAATGTTGAAAAAACAGTATTTTTTGGAAAATTAATTAATTAGTTATATTGTTGTATAATTTTCGTAAATGCATTGAAGTAAAATATTGTCGTGAGGTCAAAGATTTCATGTATTTAAAATACGAATGTAAATTTTGCTTAGCATAGAAGACGCATTTCTCCAATATAAAATTTGTTTCCTTGACCAAAAGACGATAAACTTTTCAATGAAATCGTATTGTCCTTATAATTAAGTGATTTGAAATACAAATGTATCATAACATGAAAGAAAAACATTTTTGGCTAATGTCAACTTGACTTTAACAATTCAGAAAAAATTCTTTAAAATTAATGAAATTGTCCGTAAATTTGTTGTCTTTTTGCATCTTGACTACAAAGCAAAAAATCGTTCAAATATAGGACATGTTTTCCAGAGTTTTTATTTTCTTCTTGCAATAACAGGTTGGCTGATAAGTCCCCGGTCTGACACATAGATAGCGTCGCTAGTATTAAATGCATATTACTTTTATATAGTACCAACCTTCAAATGATTCGTGTCAAAATTTGACGTCTGTAAGTCAATTAGTTTGTGAGATAGAGCGTCCTTTGTGAAGCAACTTTTGTTATTGTGAAAAAAATGAAAAAAAGGAATTTCGTGTTTTGGGAAAATACTGTTTTCTGAAGGGAAAAAATACGGTGGAACCAAAAACTTGATAATGAGTTTCCGGACTCTGCCCCAGGGAAATCAACAATAATTGATTGGTATGCAAAATTCAAGCGTGGTGAAATGAGCACGGAGGACGGTGAACGCAGTGGACTCCCGAAAGAGGTGGTTACCGACGAAACCATCAAAAAAATCCACAAAATGATTTTGAATGACCGTAAAATGAAGTTGATCGAGATATCAGAGGCCTTAAAGATATCAAAGGAACGTGTTGGTCATATCATTCATCAATATTTGGATATACGGAAGCTCTGTGCAAAATGGGTGCCGCGCGAGCTCACATTTGACCAAAAACAACAGCGTGTTGATGATTCTGAGCGGTGTTTGCAGCTGTTAACTCGTAATACACCCGAGTTTTTCCATCGATATGTGACAAGGGCTCCATCACTACACTCTTGAGTCCAATCGACAGTCGGATGAGTGGACAGCGACCGGTGAACCGTCTCCGAAGCGTGGAAAGACTCAAAAGTCCGCTGGCAAAGTAATGTCCTCTGTTTTTTGGGATACGCATGGAATATTTTTTATCGATTATCTTGAGAAGGGAAAAACCATCTAGAGGGACTATTATATGGCGTTATTGGAGCGTTTGAAGGTCGAAATCGCGGCAAAACAGCCCCATATGAAGAAGAAACAAGTATATACGGCCGTAAGTTCGGCCAGGCCGAATCTTATGTACCCTCCACCATGGATTGCGTAGGAACTTCTACTAAAGGCTGTCATCCACAATCGAATTACTTGGGTTGCGATAACACTTGCCGATGGCAAGGTATCGTAAAACTTTTTAACACTGTCTTCTAAATTGTAAGTTAGCCCATACGGGGTATATATTAAACAAAAAAAGGCCGATTAAATACGTATATAATCTAGTTTAACAAAATTTTCAATAGAAATAAAATTTTGACAAAATTTTCTATAGAAATGAAACCTTGACAAAATTTTCTATAGAAATAAAATTTTGACAAAATTTTCTATAGAAATAAAAATTTGACAAAATTTTCTATAGAAATAAAAACTTGACAAAATTTTCTATAGAAATAAAATGTTGACAAAATTTTCTATGGAAGTAAAATGTTGACAAAATTTTGTATAGAAATGAAATTTTGACAAAATTTTGAATAGAAATAAAATGTTGACAAAATTTTCTACAGAAATAAATTTTTTACAAAATTTTCTATAGAAATAAAATTTTGACAAACATTTCTATAGAAATAAACTTTTGATAAAACTTTCTATAGAAATGAAATTTTAACAAAACTTTCTATAGTAATAAAATTTGACAAAATTTTCTATGGAAATAAAGTTTTGATAGATTACAAAATTTTCTATAGAAATAAAATTTTGACAAAATTTTCTGTGGAAATAAAATTTTGACAAATATTTGTATAGAAATAAACTTTTGACAAAACTTTCTATAGAAATGAAAATTTGACAAAACTTTCTATAGTAATAAAATTTGACAAAATTTTCTATGGAAATAAAGTTTTGATAGATTGTTTTTGGCGATATGGACCAATTTTTGTGTAATAAGTCATCGGCTATATATAACTAAAGACCGATATGGACCAATTTTTACATGGCTGTTAGAGGCCATATATTGACAAAATGTACCAAATTTCAACCGTATCGGATGACTTTTGCTCCTCCAAGAGGTTCCGGACGTCAAATGTGGGGACGGTTTATATGGGAACTATATATAATTATGGACCGATATGGACCAATTTGCATGGTTGTTAGAGACCATATACTAACACCATGTACCAAATTTCAACTGGATCGGATGAATTTTGCTCTTCCAAGAGGCTTCGGAGGTCAAATCTGGGGATCGGTTTATATGGGGGATATATATAATTATGGACCGATATGGACCAATTTTTGCATGGTTATTAGAGGCCGTAAACTAACATCAGGTACCAAATTTCAACCGGATCGGATGAATTTTGCCCCTCCAAGAGGCTCCGGAGGTCAAATCTGGGGATCGGTTTATATGGGGGCTATATATAATTATGGACCGATATGGACCAATTTTTGCATGGTTGTTAAAAACCGTATACTAAGACCACGTACTAAATTTCAACCGGATCGGATGAATTTTGCCCCTCCAAGAGGCCCCGGTGGTCAAATCTGGGGATCGGTTTATATGGGAGCTATATATAATTATGGACCGATATGGACCAATTTTTGCATGGTTGTTAGAGGCCGTATACTAACATCAGGTACCAAATTTCAACCGGATTGGATGAATTTTGCCCCTCCAAAAGTCTCCGGAGGTCAAATCTGGGGATCGGTTTATATAAGGGCTATATATATTTATGGACCGATATGGACCAATTTTTGCATGGTTGTTAGAGACCGTATACTAAGACCACGTACCAAATTTCAACCGGATCGGATGAATTTTGCTGCTCCGGGAGGCTCCACAAGCCAAATTTGGGGATCGGTTTATATGGGGGCTATACGTAAACGTGGTCCGATATGGCCCATTTTCAATACCATCCGACCTACATCAATAGCAACTACTTGTGCCAAGTTTCAAGTCGATAGCTTGTTTCGTTCGGAAGTTAGCGTGATTTCCACAGACGGACGGACAGCCGGACAGACGGACAGACGGACGGACGGACAGACGGACGGACAGACGGACGGACAGACGGACGGACATGCTTAGATCGACTCAGAATTTCACCACGACCCAGAATATACATACTTTATGGGGTCTTAGAGCAATATTTCGATGTGTTACAAACGGAATGACAAAGTTAATATACCCCCATCCTATGGTGGAGGGTATAAAAAGTGTTGTTCCACCAAGGCAACGCACCGTGCCACAAGTCATTGAGAACGATGGCAAAAGTTCATGAATTGGGCTTCGAATTGCTTCCCCACCCACCGTATTCTCCACATCTGGCCCCAGCGACTTTTTCTTATTCTCAGACCTCAAAAGGATGCTCGCAGGGAAAAATTTTGGCTGCAATGAAGAGGTGATCGGCGAAACTGAGGCCTATTTTGAAGCAAAACCGAAGGAGTACTACCAAAATGGTATCAAAAAATTGGAAGGTCGTTATAATCGTTGTATCGCTCTTGAAGGGAACTATGTTGAATAATAAAAACGAATTTTGTTTTTCTTTGTTAGACCGGGGACTTATCAGCCAACCTGTTATATTAATAAAGGTATTTATGTATAAACAAATTCCAATTTCAAAATCCAAATTATACCAGCTACTTCAAAGTAAAAACATTTTTCTTAATGCAAAAAAAAAAAAACTTTAAACCAAAGACTTTAAACTTAAAATAAGTGTTAGCCTATATGTGAAGCGTTTTTATCTTAAATTTAAAAATTCAATATGTCGATTGAGTTAAATACGATTTCTCTAAATTAAAAATGTTTTTCTTTATTTTAAGGGAAATTTGCCTTACTTCAAAAATCTACCACTTCAGCAGAGAGATTTAACATTATCTGTTCGACATTATCGAATCTATTCAGAATTAGACATAGCTCTATATATATATTTATATATATATATATATATATATATATATATATATATATATATATATATATATATATATATATATATATATATATATATATATATATATATATATATATATATATATATATATATATATATATATATATATATATATATATATATATATATATATATATATATATATATATATATATATATATATATATATATATATATATATATATATATATATATATTTCATGAACTTGTCAGCTTTATTGAAAGCTCACTATCTGTCAAAGAATACACAATCGTGGCGTTTCTAGACATCGAAGGGGCGTTCAATAATGTCCATCCGAGCTCGATATTAAATGGACTGACAACTCTGAATGTTGATCCAGGTATACTTAGGCTGTTAGACGAACTTCTAATAAAGAGACGTATTTCAGCCACTAGGGCAAGCAAACATACAAAGGTATGTGAACAGGGGCACTCCCCAAGGAGGAGTTCTATCACCTCTTCTTTGGAATGTTGCTATAAACAACCTTCTGGTTTCTCTAGAAAAAGAAAGGATAAAAGTGGTGGCATACGCAGATGATGTGGCGCTAGCAGTCAGGGGAAAATTCCCATCCACAATCAGAGATATTATACAGAGAGCTCTCCGGATGACTGAGAAATGGGCGAAAGATAATGGTCTTGGTGTAAATCCAGCAAAGACAGAAATAGTCATGTACTGCAAAGATCGCAAAACTCCCACGGTTAGGCCCATTTCCTTAGGGGGTACTGAAATTCCCTTTGGTGAGTGTGCAAAATCCCTTGGCGTTATTTTGGACAGGAAGCTGAATTTTAGGCTTAATATTGAAGAGAGGGCGAGAAAAGCCACGGTAGCTTTGTACTCGTGCAAAAAGGCAATAGGGAAAAAGTGGGGACTAAGACCAAAAATTGTGCATTGGCTATACATGGCAGTGGTTAGACCTATAATGCTATATGGTGTTGTAGTCTGGTGGCCGGCACTTCAGAAACCGACTTGTTTAGATAAAGTTCAGCGTATGGCGAGCTTATGTATCTCAGGCGCATTTAGTAAGACAGGAACAGACTCCCTTAATGTCATGCTACATCTATTGCCTTTAGACATTTTGGTCAAACAGTCAGCTGCAACAACGGCTGTGCGGTTGCGCGAGCTATCGCTGTGGTCGGAAAAAATGTACGGTCATAGTTCGGTCCTCAAAGTAATGCCAGATGTGCCTAACGTAGTGGATTACACCCTGGCAAAACCACTTTTCGACAAAAAGTTTGAAACTCTAATTCCCAACAGTGAGGCGTGGTGTACACAGACCCCGGGGAATAAAAGATATATAGATTTCTATACTGATGGCTCCAAATTGAATGGACAAGTGGGGTTCGGAGTGTATTCTAAAGATCTGGAAATTCGAATAGCGAAAAGATTACCTAATCACTGTAGTGTTTTTCAGGCTGAAATATTGGCAATAAGAGAGGTGGTGAATTGGCTGAGAAGTAATGTTCCAACAAATATTGGCATTAATATATACTCAGACAGTCAACCTGCAATAAAATCCTTGGACTCTGTGTTCCTTAACTCAAAAAACGGCCATAGACTGCCGCAAATCTCTCAACGAGATGGCTGAGCAGTACAATATTCACCTAATATGGGTGCCTGGTCATAGGAACATACCGGGGAACTGTGAAGCAGATGTGTTAGCAAGGCTAGGAACTACCTTACATATTCCAGGGGAACTAGAATCTGTTGGTATGCCTCTGGCCACCTGCTAGCTCTTACTGCGTGAGAAGGCTGTTATGATGGCCAATATTCGATGGGAAAATTGCAAGGGTTGTAACGACACCAAGCAAATATGGCCCCATTTAAACTTAAACCGCACACTAGATATGCTAGTGTTCTCAAGGCGTCAGATAGCACTCCTAATATCTGCTATAACGGGTCGCTGCCTGATAGGCGAATTTGCAAAAACTATAGGTGCGAAGTATAATGACTATTGTATAAGCTGTCATGACGTGGAGGAAAAGGAATCAATTAAACACCTCTTGTGTGAGTGTCCTGCTTTTTGTGTAAGGCGTAAGCGAATTTTAGGAGCATATAGCTTTAGATTACTGGCTGACCTGGAAAACGTTAACTTAAGCAGTTTGTTAATGTTTTTGGAGCAATCTGGTTGGTTCCACAAAAGTAAATAATAGAGAAGGTTCAGTGGTTAAGACTAGAAGTGCCCATATGTAATAGGTACTTTTAGTTAAATGTGGTATCACAATGGACTGAATAGTCTAAGTGAGCCTGAAATTTAATCGGGCTGCCACATTAACCTAACGTAACCTAACCTACACCACATTTGGAGATTTGCACAAAGCGTTGTTAAAACCAGGAAAATTTAATGCCCCGTTGTACTTTTTAACTGCAGTTCTCGAAATTACACCCTCTCATAGAAGAAGAATTTAACTAAAATTAAAGAAGAAAATCATTGGCGCCAAATCATGACCATTTTAACCATACAGTAGTTCATTCTTACTATTTTTGGGAATCGTACGAAGATTTTCATTTGCTTTAGTTTATATTGAACTTATGTGTACGGTCATTGAACTTTATACTCACATTTAGTTCTTAAAATGTTTGAGACTTACTTAAAAAAACGAAATTTTCATTGGGCGGTGGAAAATTTCGCAAAAAATAATAAAATTTAACTACAAACAAATAATTTTTTCGCAATAAAAATAAGTTTAATTTAGCATTAGTTTAACTACTGAAATTTTTTTCTGTGCTGCACGGTGCCCAACTAAATGTATGTTTCTGTTAAATAAAGTTTGTTTAATCGGCTCGTGGGCGCCCCAAGCTATGTTATATAAATATAACTTATATGGATAGTTGTCTATTGATGACAATAGCAGCTACATAGCTCAGTGGATAGTGTGTTGGCGTACAAATTGCTATTCCACGGTTCGATTGTCCGTCCAAGCGAAAGGTAAAATTTAAAAAATTTATCAAATCAAATAATTTCTTCTACATTGTTTGTTTTACAGAAAAAGGTGAAAAGAACTAAAAAACCTCGTGGAAGCGAGAAAGATGTGAGGGAAAATGCAATTAGCCAGAAAAGATTGTTTTTGTTGAGTTAGTCTTTAGGAAATTGTTTTTACATCCTGGAAAAGAATAAACGTTTATCACAAAAAGTATATCCTTTTCTTCGAAAAGCAAATGAGAAACGAACTTTGTTTGTCTAAAAATTCGTTTGGGAGGAAAGAAGTATTTTTGTGTGTGTAGACGATAGACATACGATTTGCCTAAAAATTAAAATGTAGTAATATTTTAAATTCAAATATGTTTAAATGGCCGAGTAGGGGACAAATCGGGACCAATGGAATGTAAAACATGTGATTTACATCGGACCATATCATTGCATACGACGTGCTTGAAACATGGAATCTGATGTTGTACACCCACAGAAAAAATACTTTCCTAAGGAACGAAATTTCCCTTTGATATAAAGTATTTTCATTAAGAGCAAATAAACCCGAATTCATGCACCCTCAAAAAAATCGCTTCTCTAACATATGCTCCAAAAATATTTTGCAGGAAGCACATATATTATTGAATACTGCCGAAACATTAATATGTTTGTTTTATGTGAAAATATTATATGTTTGGAAGCATTTTGAGCCTAAAAATTTTATATGCTTGGAAGAATTTGTCCCAAAGAAGATTGTGTTCATTCCCCTCACATAATTTTCACTTCCACGAAATTGTTTAGTTCTTGTCACCTTTTTCTGTAATACAAATAATGTTGAATAAATTATTCCATTTAATAAATTTTTTAAATTTTACCTTTCGCCTGGATGGAGAATCGAACCGAGGACCATACAGTTTGTAATCCTACACACTATCCACTGGGCTACGTAGCTGTTATAGTCACCATTAGACAATTATCGTTATAAGTTACATTTATGTAGCATAGTTTGCAGCAGCCACGAGCCCATGCAAACATAACATTATTTAACTGAAACATACATTTGTTGGCCACGTGGAGCAGTGGTTAGCATGTCTGCCTTGCATGCAAAGGGTCGTGGGTTCAATCCCTGCACCGACCGAACACCATTTTTTTTTTTTTTTTGATTTACACATTTATATTTATACTATATTAAAGTTTTAGAATTATAATGAAACGAAATGTGGTTTATTAAAGATTAACAGTCAGAAACAGTGCTTGATATAAACGAAATGGACTGAGCTTTTGGACAAAATATTATTTTTTTAGTGCAAAAAAAAAAAAAAACAATTTTGTAACAAAAAACTGCTTTGGTATAAAAGTTTGAATATTTGGAAGGAATTTAAAAACTCTAACAAAACAAGAATGCGAAGTCGAGTATAAACATACATAAATAATTTTATAATATACACATAAATTTATTTAGGCGTGAACGGCTTTGTTACAAGCATTTAACACCATTTTAAATGCATTTAAAACTTATCGTGTTTTGTACTTAATTTCATTTTTACCTTTAAGGCCGGTATTAAGTTAGCATTATCGCTCTAAAATGACGCTGTTTTGCTTTTTACTTTTCTTTAATAATTAATTTTAAAGAAAATAAACTTTTTCAAATGTTTTAGCTGCAAAACTCGATCTTAATGCCCGTTTTTATATTTGAAGGTGTCCGTCAACTCCTCTTGGACTACTTAATACATAAAAGCTGCTCTCAAGGCGAAAACACATGTTTTTTTCAAATGTCTATTCTCTTGATTCCGAATGTCTATTCTCTTTACTCCGAATACTCATTCTAATATTCAAATTAAATAATATTTAGACTTAAGCATATCAAGTTTTTGGCCTTATCATAAAGCAGTTTTCCGAAACAACATACAAGCGGTTTCACAGAAATTGCTCTCTTCTCATTCTCTCGATGTGTTATGTTGATATCTTTCGTCAACCCTCTCGGTTTCCATCTCTATTTCTTTCTATATACTCTCTCTCTCTGGCGCTCTCCGAATAAAGTATCACAACATATAAATGTTTACTCGAAATTTGTAAATTTATATATGTTTACATTCACACATATTATTTTTATGAAACAACTATACCCCAAACATAATACATTCTAACATATTGACATATGTGTCCCAGACATTTAGTGTTAGTTAAGAAACATTACATGTTTGCACTTAAATATATTGTGTTTAAAAATTGTGCTAGAAACACATTTTGTTTATATGAAAAACATATTTTTCTAACAGTGTGACAAACGTTGTAACAATGGTTTCTAATGTGTTTTATTTGATTTTAAAGAAAATTGTTTAGCGTCAAAAGAAAAATTTCGTTCTTCAGAAAAGAAAACTATTCTTTCAGTGTAGGTAAGGTGGCAGCCCGATGTATCAGACTCACTTAGACTATTCAGTCCATTGTGATACCGCAGTGATGAACTTCTCTTTTATCTCTGAGTGCTGCCCGATTCCATGTTACGACAAGGGCCTCCTTTTTATAGCCGAGTCCGAACGGCGTTCCATATTGCAGTGAAACCACTTTGAGAAGCTTTGAAACCCTCAGAAATGTCACCAGCATCACTAAGGTGGGATAATCCACCGCTGAAAAAACTTTTTGGTGTTCGGTCGAAGCAGGAATCGAACCCACGACCTTGTGTATGCAAGACGAGCATGCTAACCATTGCACCACGGTGGCCCCTTTCAGTGTAGAAGTGGTAATTTCGAATGTTTTTCATATGTTCCGTTATAAACAAAATATGTTTCGGACAGAATTTTTTAAACACTATATATTTAAGTGCAAAAATGTAATGTTCCCAAACTAGCATTAAATGTTCGGGACACATATTTTAATATGTTAGTAAATGTGAAAACATGGACGGGCATAGAGCGATAAATTATTACCGGCCTTAAAAGTAAAAATGAAATTAAGTACAAAATTATTCGTTAATAAAAATGTCTATTTATTTCTATTTCTAACTACGAAAAATGTTAAATGCATTTAAAATGGTGTTAAATGCTAGTAAAAAATAGTTCACGTCTAAATTTAAGTGTATATTGTAAAATTATTTATGTTCTTATTTATGCTCGACTTCACGTTTTTCTTTTGTTAGAGTTTCTAAATTTCTTCGAAAATTACAAAATTTTATACCAAAAATATTGTTTTTTTTTTTACAAAATTGTTATTTTTGCAATAAAAAGATAATATTTTATGCAAGCACTGTTCTTTCCTGACTGTAAATCTTTAAAAACCATATTTCGAAGATTCATTGTAAAAATAATATATAATAATATGTAATGCCGAACATCTTTTCAGAATTTTTGGAATATATGTAAAAATAAATTAAAAAAGAAAAATTTGGTGTTCGGTCGGAGCAGGGTTTGAACCCACGACCCTTTGCATGCAAGGCACATGATAACCATTGCTCCACGTGGCAAACAAATGTATGTTTCTGTTGAATAATGTTTTGTTTGCATCGGCGCGTGGGCGCTGCAAACTATGCTACATAAATGTAACTTATAACGATAATTGTCTACTGGTGACTATAACAGCTACGTAGCTCAATGGATAGTGTGTTGGCTTACTCGGTTCGATTCTCCGTCCAGGCGAAAGGTAAAATTGAACAAATTTATAAAATTGAATAATTTCTTCAACATTATTTGTATTACAGAACTAAACAAGTAAGGAAAGTCTAAAGTCGGGCGGGGCCGACTATATTATACCCTGCACCACTTTGTAGATCTAAATTTTCGATACCATATCACATCCGTCAAATGTGTTGGGTGCTATATATAAAGGTTTGTCCCAAATACATACATTTAAATATCACTCGATTTGGACAGAAGTTGATATACTTTTACAAAATCTATAGACTCAAAATTTAAGTTGGCTAATGCACTAGGGTGGAACACAATGTTAGTAAAAAAATATGGGAAACATTTAAATCTGAAGCAATTTTAAGGAAACTTCGCAAAAATGTATTTATGATTTATCACTCAATATATATGTATTAGAAGTTTAGGAAAATTAGAGTCATTTTTACAACTTTTCGACTAAGACGTGGCGATTTTACAAGGAAAATATTGGTATTTTGACCATTTTTGTCGAAATCAGAAAAACATATATATGGGAGCTATATCTAAATCAGAACCGATTCCAACCAAATTTGGCACGCATAGCAACAATGCTAATTCTACTCCCTGTGCAAAATTTCAACAAAATCGGAGTTAAAAATTGGCCTCTGTGGTCATATGAGTGTAAATCGGGCGAAAGCTATATATGGGAGCTATATCTAAATCTGAACCGATTTCAACCAAATTTGGAACGCATAGCACAATGCTAATTCTACTCCCTGTGCAAAATTTCAACTAAATCGGAGGAAAAAATTTGTCTCTGTGGTCATATGAGTTTAAATCGGGCGAAAGCTATATATGGGAGCTATATCTAAATCTGAACCGATTTCAACTAAATTTAGCACGCATAGCTACAATGCTAATTCTACTCCCTGTGCAAAATTTCAACCAAATTGGAGTAAAACTCTGGCTTCTGGGACCGTATTAGTCCATATCGGGCGAAAGCTATATATGGGAGCTATATCTAAATCTGAACCGATTTCAACTAAATTTGGCACGCATAGCTACAATACTAATTCTACTCCCTGTGCAAAATTTCAACCAAATTGGGGTAATACTCAGGCTTCTAGGGTCGTATAAGTGCATATCGGGCGAAAGATATATATGGGAGCTATATCTAAATCTGAACCGATTTCTTCCAAAATCAATAGGGTTCTATTTTGACCCAAAACACATACTTGTGCTAAATTCGAAGTCGATTGGGCTTAAATTACTACCTAATCCCTTCGTTACAGAAATGTGTTCACGGACAGACGGACATGGCTATATCGACTCAGGAGCCCACCCTAAGCATTTTTGTCAAAGACACCATGTGTCTATCTCATCTCCTTCTGGGTGTTGCAAACATATGCACTAACTTATAATACCCTGTTCCACAGTGTGGCGCAGGGTATAAAAATGTCGTGGAAATGAGAAAAATGTGAGGGAATATGCAATTAGGCGGAAATAAATTTTTGAGCACAATCTTCTTTGGGAGAAAATTCTTCCCAGCTTATAATATTTATGGGCTCCAAATGCTTCCAAACATATCGATGTCTACATTCCAAAGTTCGCTAAGTCTAAAAAGTTAATTTTGCAGGAAAAGTGCAAAGTTTTGTTTTTTGAAATTTCTCAAAACCCGTATAAGATAGAAATTCCCTTATTTTCGGTCTTAAAATCATATTTTTTATAATTTTTTTAGTATGTACGAACTCAAAATAGTGATAATAGAACATGGCTAAAAATGACTTACACCACTTTAGACCGAACAAAGCTTTCTGCCCTTTTTGGATTGGAAATTTTTTAAAACTTTAGGTACAGGCTAAGTACAATATTAACCATAACTTTTGACAGAAATGTACAATAAATTCGAACTTTTGACAGGATGCAATTCACATCAATCCGAATAAAAAAACAGCGAACTCCATCGACTTAGCGTACTCTGGAATGAAGGCGCCGGGAGCCACCGTGGTGCAATGGTTAGCATGCCCGCCTTGCATACACAAGGTCGTGGGTTCGACTCCTGCTTCGACCGAACACCAAAAATGTTTTTCAGCGATGTATTATCCCACCTTAGTAATGCTAGTGACATTTCGAGGGTTACAAAGCTTCTCTAAGTGGTTTCACAGCAATGTGGAACGCCGTTCGGACTCGGCTATAAAAAGGAGGTCCCTTGTCATTGAGCTTAACATGGAATCGGGCAGCACTCAGTGATAAGAGAGAAGTTCACCAATGTGGTATCATAATGGACTGAATAGTCTAAGTGAGTCGGGCTGCCACCTAACCTAAGGCATCGATATATTATGTTCACATAAAACAAACATAATAATGTTTCGACAATATCCAATAATATATGTGCTTCCTGTAAAATATGTTTGGAACATATGTTAGAAAAGCGATTTTTTTTGAGGGTGCATGACTACTCTACCCTACAGGGATTAAAGCGACAAAATATGTAACACGATCCTAAGCGTATTCATCAACTATCATTACTACGAGTATTGTAAATAATTTAATATTGCGTTAATTGTCTTGAAGACATCGTTCACAATCAGTGTGAAAAAACTCTTAGTATGGTGTCAAGCTTATCATGTGAGTAAGACGCCATGGCAAGATTTATTACCAATTTTTCTTGTTTGCCATTTTTTATAAATTACATCACGTACTCGATTTATGTGCAAGGAAACTTATACTGTGTCCTTGGCCCTGCTAGCGTATTTACATCATTCGATTGTTGCAATATGTTTCCTTATACCACCGCCACCAAACACTTCGAAAACATTTTCTCCATGTGGCCTTTGTCGCTGCGGCTGGAGACGTTGTTAAGGATTCGATTCGATTGTTATTGTCCTTATCGGATGTTGGTTGTGGTGTTAATGTTCTTTAAATTAGTTTTAAATTGCTTCAATAAATAATTTACGTAAAGGATTTCCGAATACCATAAATACTCTCAACGGGAAGCTTAGAGGTGTTGAAGGACAATTGGTAAATTAGAGAACTACGTGCGTCATAGGCCATTTAGAATTACATACATGCTCCTTAAACCTTGTAGCAATGCTTGCATGCAACATAGCCTATTTCCTCATATATGAGCTTACTCAGGTTTCTATTATGAGAGTTGATGATTTTCAAGGCCAAACACAGAAAATATTGATTTATCAATCTAAACCTATTGTTATTAAGACGACGTTTGGTTGACATCGCTTCGAATGGTTTTCACATAAGGACCATTCAATATCAAACAATACTAAAATAAGATTCCGCAATCTAAATTTTAGGATGCACAGTTTCGAAAAAGGACAAATTTCTTTAAAGGACAAATTTCTTTAAAATAATGAAATTTTATTTAAAATAAAGTTTATAATCTTTGCTTCAAATGTTTTTTTCATTAAATTTAGGGCACGAATTATATGGTTTTCATATAAGGACCATTCAATATCAAACAATACTAAAATTCCTCTTTGTACCCTGAAATATTGAATATTTATATTTAAGATAAAAACGCTTCAAATATAGGCTAAGACTTATTTTGAGGATTTAGCATCATTGGTTTAAAGTTTTTTTTCGAACTACGAAAACTTTTTGTTCTCTGAAGTATACGTAATAATTTCGATTTTAAATTAATTTGTATGTGAATTTGTATTGAATAAAAATTCAATAAATGAAATTTGTATTCCAATTTTAATTTTATTGATCATAGATTTAAAGTCAGATGTACTAATCCGATAAGCAGCTCTCAATTTTCATGATACCACATTGGCAAACAATAGTAACCCGTGTACAATACCCGCCGACTTATAATAAAAAAGGTTTTGAACGCAGGAATGATGAATGGGGAAAAATATTTCGACTAAAAATTTCAAACTGAATTTAACTCAATATACAACCAATCCTGTAGTAAAGGATAAAAATAGACCGATGTATATCACCTTCGTTATATTTATTTATTGGTCAATTGAGCGCTACATTTACGGCAATAAAACCTAGAAGCCCGCTGACATTTACGACTATCCCAGCAAAAAAAATTGGAAGTTCTTCTAAACGCACAACTTTAAAAGCACTACCAAATAATTTTCCCAAAGGAAGGAGCCCAGCAAAAACTCCTATTACCAGGTATGAGTACAAGTATGCCTGCGCCAAATTGGTAACAACTTCCTCGTACATATATCAGTAGTAATACTTTTACATGGGCATGACATTGGAGGAAAGTACTTCCGTGCAAGCATACCAACAGTCGAAAAATAAGTACTTCTTCGCAATCATACCAGCTCTCCAAAAATAATATCTTTACCATAAAGGTACCCAAAATGTGCGAACTCACCCCTGTTGTTTTGTAATCCAACACACATAACCTAACCTAACCTAACGGTGCCCACTGTAGAGCCGAACCAGGACCTCAAGATATGATTTTGATTACCGGTATTAAAGAAAGAATCACTTTTTGCCTACACAGGTAAGATATTATTTTTAAATGCCAGGTAATACTGCAAGTAGTAACTTTTTGATTACCGGTATTACTGAAAGAATCACTAGTGCTTACCCAGTTTTTGCTGGGAAGTTCTTTTACTTGAATTTTTTCATATTCTTAATGGGCAATTTGAACTTTCTTTGTTTCAAACATATTAAGAATTAATAAAATGGTACAAATTATTTAAATTTTGTCGAAAAAATGCAAAATCCATACTACAAGTTTTTTCGAATTTTTAAAAATATATGAGACATGCGTTAAAATACATTAAAAATCATATAAAAATAGGATTCGCATCCAAAATAATGATTTTGGACCACACCTTAAGAAGTAGTGCAAATTCCGTGTAACGGCTTTTAAAAGCGCCCTATGACAAGCCCCTGTTAAATTCGTCGCTTCAGCGGCACTTCCGGATCCAAAATAAAACATTTTCACTTCTTTTTTCGCGACGCGTTTTTTGCTCGGATATTAACCTGCATTATTTTGTAGAACAAAAATGGACTTGGTATGCATCAGTTCAACCTTTGGTGCAACCTTTACATAATCCGATTTATTGATTTGACTTATTTAATGCTGATAGATTGTGATTTTCGTTCGGATTTCGAGAAATTTGAAATCTAAACCGAGAGCTATATTAAATATAGTTTATATCGATCCATCCTTTGATATGACCTCCGTTTCCACATTTGGAAGGCATAGAAGCCTATTATCGCACAAATTGCCTTAAACTTGGATCGTAGTGGTATTTCGAACCTACAGAGAAATATGACCAATTTCTTGATTTAACTTCTTGAGTGCATAGAGGCCAATATTTTCATTCGATTTGCCTGAAACTACATTTTCCCTTCAAACATTTACAATTACATTTGACTCACAAATGATTCTTCCAACTGATTAAATCAATCATATATGATATCATTTTGGAGTCAAATATGAGTATTCTGCATAAAGAAAGTGTGCCCTCAAAACAATTTGCCTCGGTGAGTCTTTAAATAATCATTTTTGTGATTGATTTGGCACTCCTTCCATATATACATTTAGGAGTCAAATATGAGTATTCTGTATAAAGAAAGTGTGCCCTCAAAATGATTTGTATCTATAACTCATTAAATAATCATTTTTGTGTTTGATTTTGCATTCCGCATCGTTTATGAATCTTTACATGCAATGTTTTCTTTTTTATACCCACCACCATAAAATGGTGACGGGGTATAATAAGTTTGTCATTCCGTTTGTAACACATCGAAATATCGATTTCCGACTATATATAGTATATATATTCTTGATCAGGGAGAAATTCTAAGACGATATAAGCATGTCCGTCTGTCCGTCTGTCTGTCTGTCTGTCTGTTGTAATCACGCTACAGCCTTCAATAATGGCGCTATCGTCCCGAAATTTGCCACAGATTAGTTTTTTGTTTGCAGGCAGGTCAAGTTCGAAGATGGGCTATATCGGTCCAAGTTTTGATATAGTCCCCATATAAACCGACCTCCCGATTTGGGGTCTTGGGCCTATAAAAACCGTAGTTTTTATCAGATTTGCCTGAAATTGGAAATCTAGAGGTATTTTGGGACCATAAAGAGGTGTGTCGAAAATGGTCCGTATCGGTCCATGTTTTAGTATAGCCCCCATATAGACCGATCTCCCGATTTTGCTTCTTAGGCGTCTAGAAACAGTATTTTCTATCCGATTTGTCTGAAATTGAAAATCTAGAGGTATTTTAGGACCATAAGGAAGTGTGTCGAAAATCGTTCGTATCGGTCCATGTTTTGATATAGCCCCCATATAGACCGATCTCCCGATTTTGCTTCTTAGGCGTCTAGAAAATATATTTACCATCCGATTTGCCTGAAATTGTAAATCTAGAGGTATTATGGGACTATAAAGAGGTGTGTCGAAAATGGTCCATATCGGTCCATATTTTGGTATAGCCCCCATATAGATCGATCTCCCGATTTTGCTTCTTACGCGTCTAGAAACAGTATTTTCTATCCGATTTGTATGAAATTGATAATCTAAAGGTGTTTTGGGACCATAAAGAGGTGTGTCGAAAATGGTCCGAATCGGTCCAAGTTTTGATATAGCCCCCATATAAACCAACCTCCCGATTTGGAGTCTTGGGCCTAGTTTTTATCCAATTTGCCTGAAATTGGAAATATAGAGGTATTTGAGGACCATAAAAGTGTGTGCCGAAAATGGTTCTCATCGGTCCATGTTTTGGTATAGCCCCCATATAGACCGATATCCCGATTTTGCTTTTAGGGCTTCTAGAAACTATATTTACCATCCGATTTGCCTGAAATTGGAAATCTAGAGGTATTTGAGGACCATCAAAAGGTGTGCCGAAAATGGTGCTCATCGGTCCATGTTTTGATATAGCCCCCATAGAGACTGATTTCCCGATTTTGCTTCTTGGGCTTCTAGAAACTATATTTTCTATCCGATTTTCCTGAAATTGAAAATCTAGAGTTCTTTTGGGACCACAAAAAGGTGTGCCGAAAATGGTGCCCATCGGTCCATGTTTTGGTATAGCCCCCATATACACCGAACTCCCGGCTCTATTTCTTGGGCTTCTAGAATCCGTAGTTTTTATCCGATTTGCTGGAAATTAGTAATCTATAATAAACTTATAAAGTGTTTTCGTTTATTCAACGATTGTCTCTAAAATTTGTGTCAAAAGAAAACTTTGCTTGTCTAAAATTACGTTTCTCAAAAAAGAATACACTTCTTTCAGGGTATAGCAGGCGCACTGATCATGAAAATTGCTTCAAACTGAAAGTAAAAGTTCCAGATTTTACTCATCGTATTTAAATAAATGCGGAAAAATATACAGTTTTAAGATTTTAAATCAAGGCGTAATTTCAATATATACACGACATGTTTATATTTTCTCTAAAACTCTAACAAAATTGGTTCTCATAAATCCAGAATCTTATCTGGTCTTCATAGGTAGAATCTTTAAAGTTTGTCTTCGGGAGCTGGCTCGTTTGGAAGAAGATTTGTCATCAAACCCCCTACAATTCTATATATTATCAAGTAACTCACAACGACCAAGAGTTTTCATAGTAAACTATTATACTTGATTCATGGTGGTGGGTATTTAAAATTCGGCCCGGCCGAATTTACTGCTGTATATACTTGTTAATTTTTATATTATCTAATATTTTGTATTATTATACCCTCCATCATAGGATGGGGGTATATTAACTTTGTCATTCCGTTTGTAACACATCGAAATATTTCTCTAACTCCCCATAAAGTATATATATTCTGGGTCGTGGTGAAATTCTGAGTCGATCTAAGCATGTCCGTCCGTCCGTCCGTCCGTCTGTTGAAATCACGCTAACTTCCGAACGAAACAAGCTATCGACTTGAAACTTGGCACAAGTAGTTGTTATCGATGTAGGTCAGATGGTATTGAAAATGGGCCATATCGGTCCACTTTTACGTATAGCCCCCATATAAAGGGGGTCGACTTGAAACTTGGCACAAGTAGTTGTTATCGATGTAGGTCAGATGGTATTGAAAATGGGCCATATCGGTCCACTTTTACGTATAGCCCCCATATAAAGGGATCCTCAGATTTGGCTTGTGGAGCCTCTAAAAGAAGCATATTTCATCCGATCCGGCTGAAATTTGGTATATGGTGTTGGTATATGGTTTCTAACAACCGTGCAAAAATTGGTCCACATCGGTCCATAATTATATATAGCCCCCATATAAACCGATCTCCAGATTTGGCTTGCGGAGCCTAAAAGAGAAGCAAATTTCATCCGATCCGGCTGAAATTTGGTACATGATGTTGGTATATGGTCTCTAACAACCATGCAAAAATGGGTCCACATCGGTTCATAATTATATATAGCCCCCATATAAACCGATCCCCAGATTTGGCTTGCGGAGCCTAAAAGAGAAGCAAATTTCATCCGATCCGGCTGAAATTTGGTACATGATGTTGGTATATGGTCTCTAACAACCATGCAAAAATTGGTCCACATCGGTTCATAATTATATATAGCCCCCATATAAACCGATCTCCAGATTTGGCTTGCGGAGCCTCAAAGAGAAGCAAATTTCATCCGATCCGGCTGAAATTTGGTACATGGTGTTGGTATATGGTCTCTAACAACCATGCAAAAATTGGTTCACATCGGTTCATAATTATATATAGCCCCCATATAAACCGATCCCCAGATTTGGCTTGCGGAGCCTCAAAGAGAAGCAAATTTCATCCGATCCGGCTGAAATTTGGTACATGATGTTGGTATATGGTCTCTAACAACCATGCAAAAATTGGTCCACATCGGTTCATAATTATATATAGCCCCCATATAAACCGATCTCCAGATTTGGCTTGCGGAGCCTAAAAGAGAAGCAAATTTCATCCGATCTGGCTGAAATTTGGTACATGGTGTTGGTATATGGTCTCTAACAACCATGCAAAAATTGGTTCACATCGGTTCATAATTATATATAGCCCCCATATAAACCGATCCCCAGATTTGGCTTGCGGAGCCTCAAAGAGAAGCAAATTTCATCCTATCCGCCTGAAATTTGGTACATGATATTGGTATATGGTATCTAACAACCATGCAAAAATTGGTCCACATCGGTTCATAATTATATATAGCCCCCATATGAACCGATCCCCAGATTTGGCTTGCGAAGTCTCCAAGGGAAGCAAATTTCATCCAATCCGGTTGTAATTTGGAACATGGTGTTAGTATATGATCTTTAACAACCGTGCCAGAATTGGTCCATATCGGTCCATAATTATATATAACCCTCATATAAAACATTCTCCAGATTTGACCTCCGGAGCCTCTTGGAGGAGCAAAATTCATCCAATCCGGTTCAAATTAGGCACGTGGTGTTAGTATATGGTCGCTAACAACCATACCAAAATTGGTCCAATCACACAAAAATTGGTCCATATCGGTTCATAATCATGGTTGCCACTAGAGCCAAAAATAATCGACCAAAATTTTATTTCTATAGAAAATTTTGTCAAAATTTTATTGCTATAGAAAATTTTGTCAAAATTTTATTTCTATAGAAAATTTTGTCTAAATTTTATTTCTAGAGAAAATTTTGTTAAAATTGTATTCGGTTCATAATAAAATTTTCATCATTGTCAAAATTTTATTTCTATAGAAATTTTTGTCAAAATTTTATTTCTATAGAAAATTTTGTCAAAAGTTTATTTCTATAGAAAATTTTGTTAAAATTTTATTTCTGTAGAAATTTTTGTCAAAATTTTCTTTCTATAGAAAATTTTGTCAAAATTTTTATTTCTGTAGAAAATTTTGTGAAAATTTTATTTCTATAGAAAATTTTGTTAAAATTTTATTTCTGTTGAAAATTTTGCCAAAATTGTATGTCTACTTTGTCAAACTGAATTATATACGTATTGGATCGATCTTTTTTGATTTAATATATACCACGTATGGACTTACATACAATTAAGAAGATGGTGTTAGGAGGTTTTAAGATACCTTGCCATCGGCAAGCGTTACCGCAACTTAAGTAATTAGATTGTGGATGGCAGTGTTTAGATGAAGTTTCTACGCAATCCATGATGGAGGGTACATAAGCTTCGGCCTGGCCGAACTTACGGCCGTATATACTTGTTTCATATAAAATAAGACAAAAAAACTTAAAGAAAAATATGGTAATTATTGTTTTGTTTCATGTCCGTAAAATGAATTATATATTATATGGTCTTATTGTGTTAGCATATTTTTTGTCAACTGAAAAAATATGTATTCTATTTCTCAGAAATACAAATTGTCAAACCAAAGCAAACAACAAACGATGATTTATTAATTGCATGTATGCTTGTTTGATGAGCGTTAGCTTTTTTCTACAGTCGTCGCGTAAGTTAGTCGTTAATGACTTCTATATGTGCTCGTTTGACGATCGCTTTTTGTATACTAACTCGGAAAAAAATCAATAATAAGTGTGACTTTTTAATAATTCTTTTAGGCGTCGCGCATATGCAAATCAGCATATTGAAACATAAATGATTAAGAATATACTCTTTAATGAATTTCATCACTCAATCTTGAGTGATTAAGAAAATATTCTACAAAATGAGTTATAAAAGTGAGAACGTCACATTTTTTGAATAACTAAAGAGTAAAAAATACTCATGATTATAATTAACCCATAATTAAACATCAGTCAGAGTCTTAAAATAGTCACTCCAATGATTAATCATCCTAAGACTCTCAGAATGTTTGGAGGGTTGGGACGTAACTGAAATATACTTTGTATTTGTTTGTTTGGTTTGTATTGATTATATAGATTCCATTCATTTTAAAGACTCAGTCGATTTCTATACGGAGTCCTGTTCTTTTCTGAAGAATGAATGGCTTTACCCTGCAAGTAGCGGATTCTTAATGGACGATTATCATTATAATATTCTCGTAGAATATCAATCAGGGTTTAGAAGAGGAATCTTTACCGTTGATAATATATATAACTTGACCTCAATTGTCAAACTTAGAAATAAACAAGGAAAAAAACATATGCATTCTTTGTAGACTTTAGAGCTGTCTTTGATAACATCTGTAGAAAATCTCTTATATACAAATTACATCAGATCGGAGTGTCATACAAATTCGTTAAGTTGGTAGAGAACATGTATAATTCAATGTAATATGCAATTTTGACTGGTGATGATATATCAGAATATTTCGAACCAAATTTAGGGATTAAACAGGGCTGTTTACTCTCCCCAATGCTCTTTGCATTGTATATAAATGGCCTACATGCTTATATACAAGGTGGGATTAATATAAATGATATAAATATTCGTATCTTACTACATGCCGATGATATCGTAATCCTGGCCAAAGATATTCCTACAATGGATTGTATAATTTTGAAACTAGAAACCTATTGTGATATGTGGAACTTACAGGTAAATATGTCAAAGTCTGAACTGATGAGGATGTGGAAATCCGAAACAGCTGTCTTCCCAACCATTTTGGACAATATGGATTATAAGGAAATTTGTCTTAATATTATGTAAATTGTGTGTCCTAAAGCTTACATAATCTTTCATATTGGGTCAACATTTGTTCAGTGCATTTGGAAAGAAACGATTCTAAGCTCAAATTAAATACTTTTTTTCTGTACCTAACAGTTTTCAATATAATTGATACACCGACATATACTCATGCATCGAATTCAAAACTGTAATTTAACTGTTTAAATTGCTCACTAAATGCACTTGACCTTTGAAAATTACATTTTTACAAACATATTATAAACTGTAGTAAAATCAGAAACCACTTAAAAAGGCAATTTTAGACATTTCTATTGTTTTTCCCCGTCTTTAATATTGAATGTCTGTTGGCATTTGAAACTTGCAATGTCATCGTTCGCTGACCAGACAGACGGTAATTCAAATGGATCAATTCTAATTAAAATTGAAAACAAACTTTCATCTGTCGTCCATTTGTCCCCATGCGCAAATGTAATCAGTCCATGCCAAAGATTTAATGTGCCACTAAATAGAACAGAAGAGCTTTTCTATGAACTTTGAACTCTTGTCCGTTGTATTTGGCCAACAGTCTACCCATCTATCTATCTGGCGGCCTGTTCCAATTATAAATGTACACATGAATGTGAACATGGATGTACATACTGGCTGTTACATATTTACGTTAGCGTCTGCTTGTGATTTCGCAAATAATGGAACACAAATAGAACCTGAAGACTAATAAACTTGAATGGCAACAGCAGCATGGTGATCTAGGAAGAGGGTATGGAAATTTTGTAAAATAGCGAAATGTTAACAGCATTTCAGCTTGTATGAGGCTAAGAAGAATGACATTAACCATTTTTCGCAAAAAAAAATCATAGATGTTCATCAGTTGGTCTGTAAATCTGGGCGGAATTTCACCGCCGTCTGACCATCGGTCTGACATTTACACTTTCATATACATGTACACTGTTAGAAAAATATGTTTTTCATATGTTCCGATATAAACAAAATGTGTTTCGCGCACAATTTTTAAACACAATATATTTTAGTGCAAAATTGTAATGTTCCTAAACTAGCATTAAATGTTTGGGACACATATGTTAATATGTCATAAAAATAATATTTGTGAATGGAAACATATATAAATTTTCAAATTTCAAGTAAACATATATGTTGTGATATCTTATTCAGGGAGCGATATATATATAGAGAGAGATTATTGAGAAAGAAATAGAGATGAAACATGGGAGAGTTGACGAAAGATATACACATGACACAAGGGAGCAATTTCTGTGAAACTGCTTGTATGTTTCGGAAAACTGTTTTATGAGTTCATTTGGTTTGGCAATACGGGCTATGGTTAGCATGCCCGCTTTGCATACACAAGGTGGTGGGTTCGATTCCTGCTTCGACCGAACACAAGCGGTGGATTATCCCACCTCAGTAATGCTAGTGACATTTCTGAGAGTTTCAAAGATTCTCTAAGTGGTTTCACTGCAATGTGGAACGCCGTTCGGACTCGGTTATAAAATGGAGGTCCCTTGTCATTGAGCTTAACATGGAATCGGGCAGCACTCAGAGATAAGAGAGAGGTTTACCAATGTGGTATCACAATGGACTGAATAGTCTAAGTGAGCCTGATACATCGGGCTGCCACCTAACCTAACCTTTGGCAATACGCTTGACATGTTAATAAGGCCTCGTCAAAAATTTTATATGCTTAGGTCTAAATATTTTTTAATTTTAATATTAAAATTAATGTATTCGGAGTAAAGGGAGTAAAAGTTCGGGACCAAGAGAAAAGACATTTGAAATAAAGCATGTGTGTTTGCCTTGAGAGCGCCATTTTTTGTATGGCACATTATGGGCCAAAATTTTTTTCTTGGTTCGTCAAAAGAAATCGGAACGTACGACGAGGAAGTCAAAATATTCAACAAAGGAAATTAAAAAAGAACAGTGGAAAATATATAAAAATTACAAAGGGATCTTCATAACAAAATATCGAGAAAGCACTATACTCTTTTTTTAAAGTTATGACAGTAAAATGAAAAAAGGGGAAACTGTGAAAATTTAAACAGTACAACCCAGCAAAAAATTTGGAAGTTCTTCCATAGACACAACATTAAAAGCACTTCCAGAAGATGCACTCCCAATGATGTTCTTTATTTTAACTACCCAGGAAGTTCTTTTAATTCAATTTTTTATAACTTGGATTTTTCATACTTTTAATGGGTAATTTTAACTTTTTTTGTTTCAAATAGATTAAAAACAGAGCAAGAATTCATAAAATGTACAAACATTTAAATTTTGTCACAAAAAATGCTAAATTCAATTTGAAAAAAATTGTAAATTTTTGAAAATATTTGAGGTCAAATGTTTCAGACAATCGTTAGAATCCATAAAAATTATTTATTTGACAAAATATCACAGAATTTTTTAATTTACATCCAAAATATTGAATTCGGATCACACCTAAAGAAGTGATGCAGATTCAGTGCAACGGCTGTTGAAATGGAGGACTTCCGTCCTATGACAAGCCCATGTTAAATTCATCGCTTCTGTGCCAATTTTGCACCACCTCCGGATCCAAGAAGAACATTTTCATTACTTTTTGGCGACGCTTTTTTTTGCTGGGAATGTATAAAAACAAAGTTTAGTTCCTCTTTATTAATAAGTAGTCCAAGAGGAGTTGACGGACACTTTCAAAAATAAAAGCGGGCATTAAGTTCGAGTTTTGCCGCTAAAATTTATTTTTACTTTAGAGGCAAAACTCGAGTCTCTAAAAGCAGAATAACATTATAACGTTTTTTTAGGCAAAAGGCAAATTAGGCAAAAATAATTGTTTTTGGGCAAAATCTTCGTTGGGAGAAAATTCTTTCAAGCATATACATTTTTGAGCTCAGCATGCTTTCAAACATATAATATGTTCACATAAAACAAACATAATAATGTTTCGGTAATATCCAATAATGTGGGATCCGATATTTAAGGGAGAAATGGCAACTCTAAGAACAAAAGGAATTCGCTATTAAAGTTGCAAAGAAGAAGAGAGAAGTCAGTCGAGAAGAGGACGCGCTACCGAAGAGACGACGCGATTTTAAGACGAAAACAATCATTTAATTTTTTCATTTAAATTTACTTTCTTTCATGTTTTTTTATTAATAAATGTTAATTCTTTATATTAAAGTGTTGTGTTAGAACTTATTTGGTTCAAGACCCTTAGTTCACGTTCTTAAGAGGAAAATTCCCATATTTTTGAGGGCTCGTCCAGAATCTTCCAAATTCTTCGGAAGTTTGCCTGGATAAAAAACGGATAAATAAATAAAAAGTGATGAAATTCTAAGCCGTTGACTATACCCTAGACAAGAAAAAAAAAAGAGAAAAAAAAAAACAAAGGAAAATAAAAAGTGATGAAATTCTAAGACATTGACTATACCCTAGACAAAACACAAAAAGAAAAGGAAAACATATTCACAAACACAGTGAACAGAACTTTGTTAAATTCGGCAATAGTGTGTAAGACAAATTCTTTGATGGTGTATAAGCAAAACGAAATATACGCGACGTACAATAAGGCATAGCTGTGACCGTTGAGAATTTGAATTTGGAGGAGTGTTAGCCGAAATAAAACAAACAATGGCTAGTTTGGGTATGTTTGATTGTGTGCGTGAGAACATTCGTAGAAGCAGAAGAGAAGTTGTTGTAGCTTTACATAAGCTAGTGTTTGAGAAAGAAGGTGATAGATCGAACCGACAGCGGTTGAGAGTATTCGAAGGTTTCGATTACGACGAAAATGCTCCTATGTATGAAAAGAAAGCTGCCTATGTGAGAGAGAATTTGACGTCGGCAGATCTGATTTCTATTTGCAACTTGTTGGGCATCAGTTACAGAGCAGACGATTTGATGCTACATATTTTCAAGAATTTAAGGAAGGGTTGTTTACTGGCATCAGACACAGACGGTGTTAATGAGGATGCAGAAAACGAAGAAGACGATGATCAAGACGAAGAGTGTGCAAATATGAAATTAGAAATAAACCAACGACAGGCTCAGGGCATAATGACGACGCAAGACGGAGACCAACACAACGAAAGCTTTTTCTCAACTACTTTTGAGAGCGGCAATGCAGCTAGGGGTATATGTGTAAGCGAACCAAAAACAAAACAAACACCAACACCAAGATTTACATTGAATTTTCGCGACATTGAAGACTCGATTAGACAATTTGATGGCACGGGTATACCAACAATTGAAGTTTGGGTAACCGAATTAGAGGAGACTGCAGCAATAATGCAATGGGATAGCTTTCAATTGTTTGTGTTTGCAAAAAAATCATTGTGTGGTCTGGCAAAATTGTTTGTCCAAAGCGAGAGGGGCATAACATCGTGGACAAAATTGAGAGCCGCACTCATTGACGAATTTTCCAGAAAGACAAATAGTGCGCAAATACACAAACAACTTTCTGAAAGAAAGATGAAAAAAGGAGAGAGTGTTTTTGAGTACTTTTTCAACGTTAAAGAAATAGCAAGCAGAGGCTCAGTTGAGGAGGGCTCAATAATCCAGTATGTTATCGACGGTATCGATGATTTAAATTTAAATAAATCGATGTTATATGGTGCAAAAAATATGCGTGAATTTAAAGAAAAACTATCCGTATATGAAACATTCCGCGAGAAATCAAAAGGTGAGAATAACTCGAGAGTGATTATTCAAAAATCGGATAAGAAGAAAAGCGACGGTAACCGTGTTAACAAAAAAGAACTTGTTTGCTATAACTGTGGTGCCAAAGGTCACAAATCAAACGAATGTAAAGATAAGGATAAAGGTGTAAAATGTTTTAAGTGCAACCAATTTGGCCATATAGCGACACAGTGTAACACTACAGATTCACAATTATCCAATACTCGGTTGTTAAAAGCGGATGAAATAATGAACAAAACGGTGAAAATAGATAATCGTGAATATATAGCGTTGATAGATACCGGAAGCAAATTTAATATAATGACGGATAAAGTTTTCAAAAATATTTCTGACGCGAATCTTTGCAAATGTAATTTTTATTTAATTGGTTTTGGTTGTGCAAAAATTAAACCCATTGGACAATTTGAGAAGACAGTCATAATTGACGACGAACAATACGATGTGAAATTTGTAGTAGTGCCACAAGACTCTATAAACGTTGATCTGATAATTGGTGAAAACTTTTTCTCACAAGCTGAAGTGGTTATACGGCCGACCGGTATTGTCATTCGGAAAATAGACTCTGGGAACGAGAATTTTCCATTGATGAGAATAGGCTGTGTAGAAGTTGAATCTTTGGATATAGGCGAAATGGCAACTACAGACGCAAGAAGCAAAGTCGAGAAAATCATAAAGGAGTATAAACCGGAAAAATGTAAGTCTGTAAATGTAGAAATGAATATCGTTTTGGAAGACGACACACCAATAGCGACACGTCCTAGAAGACTTCCATTTATAGAAAGGTGCTTAGTTGACAATCAGGTGGAACAGTGGCTAAGAGATGGAATTATAGAGGAATCCGATTCTGAGTACAGTAGCGCAGTAGTTCTTGTTAAAAAGCGTGATGGTTCTTCCAGACTCTGCGTAGACTATCGCCGCATAAACAAAGTCATTGTTAAAGATCGATTCCCCTTACCCCTGATCGAGGACCAACTGGATCGACTCCAGAATGCGAAGGTTTTTAGTACATTAGATCTGAAAAATGGATTTTTCCATGTTTCTGTCGCAGAAACGAGTAGGAAGTTTACTTCTTTCGTAACCCATAATGGACAGTATCAATTTAGAAAAGTACCATTTGGTCTATCTAATTCTCCAGCGGTTTTCCAGAGATATATCAATGCCATATTTAGAGAGACGACGCGTAAGGGAATTGCTCTACCCTACGTAGATGATATTATCATACCTGGATCTGACGAAAATGAGGCCGTAGAAAACTTAATGACTGTAATTCAACTTTGTCGAGAATATGGACTCGAATTGAACCTTAAGAAGTGCAAGTTTCTCAAGAAGCAAATCGAATTTTTGGGTTTCGTTATAGAAGACGGAAAGATATCTCCGAACCCGGCAAAGGTGAATGCCGTAATTAAGTTTCCAGTTCCAACGAATTTAAGACAGCTACAAGGTTTCATGGGATTAGCTGGATACCTGCGAAGATTTATTCCAAACTTTTCCATCATAGCTAAACCATTATCTGACATGACCAAAAACAATGCTACATTTGAGATGGGTAGTCGAGAAATTGAGGCATTTAATGATTTAAAGGATATTTTATGCAATACCCCGGTATTGAGTATTTTCAACCAAGATTATCCAACCGAGTTGCACACTGATGCTTCAATAGACGGATACGGTGCAATTCTGATGCAAAAGTTACCGAGCGATGGTCAGCTTCATCCTGTGTATTACATGAGTCGAAAAACATCTGAGGCGGAGCGAAAGTACAGCAGTTACGAACTTGAAATATTAGCTGTCGTGGAAGCCTTGAAGAAGTTCCGCGTATATCTTCTAGGAATTCATTTCAAAATTGTGACTGATTGTAACGCTTTCACCAAGACGCTTGAAAAGAAGGATCTATGCACAAGAGTGGCAAGGTGGATACTGCTACTCCAGGAGTTTGACTACGAGGTGGAACACAGAGCAGGAACTCGCATGAGGCATGTCGATTTTTTGAGTAGACATCCTGTAATGAGGATAGCCGAAGATAATATTGTATCTAGATTGCGAAATTCCCAAAATAACGACGATGAATTGAAACCTATTATTCACATTCTTAAAGAACAAGACGAGTTCGACGGATATATAATGAAAGGCGACATCTTATATAAAATAGTAGATGACAGTGAGGTAATAGTCGTTCCAAAAGCAATGCAAAGAGAAGTGATCCGCAAAGCACATGAGAATGGACATTTTGCAGCGAAGAAAGTAAAAGAATTGTTGCGTCGAGAATATTATATGCCGAAAATGGACGAAAAGATTAAGCATCATATCGACAACTGCGTAAAGTGTATCATTATCAACAGAAAACGAGGAAGGCAGGAAGGTGAATTACATCCACACCACAAGTATGATGAGCCGTTGCATACTTACCATGTAGATCATCTAGGTCCCTTAGAGTCAACCAACAAACAATATAAGCATATCTTTGTGGTAGTAGATGCGTTCACAAAATTTTGTTGGCTTTATGGAACCAAAAGTACAACTTCAAGCGAAGTGATAGCCAAGTTGACGATGCAGAGTACCGTTTTTGGAAACCCAATGCGAATAATATCCGATCGAGGGACAGCGTTTACCTCTGACGAATTTAAGAGGTATTGCGAATCAGAAAGCATTCAACACATTCTAATCACGACGGGTCTACCAAGAGCCAACGGACAAGTAGAAAGGATGAATGCAGTGATAACATCAGTATTGGCAAAGTTAAGCGTAGAAGATCCAACGAAATGGTATAAGTACCTACACCAGGTACAACAATCCATGAATTCGACATTTTCAAGAAGTATACAATGTACACCATTTGAACTTTTGATCGGAACGAAGATGCGAACATCAGATCAATTACACATAAAGAAATTGATGGACGATGAAATGGTTAAACATTTTAATACACAAAGAGAAGAATTGCGAAGCAACGCAAAGAAGCAGATTCTGAAGATTCAAGAAGAGAACCTGAAAGGTTACAACTTACGACGAAAGCAAGCAACAAAGTACAATATCGGAGATCTAGTCGCTGTTAAGAGGACACAGTTTGGACCAGGTCTTAAACTCAAACAAAAGTACTACGGACCTTATGAAGTGGCGAAGGTCAAGGTCAATGATACTTACGACGTGAGCAAGGTGGGTAATTCTGAAGGACCCCGAAATACAACAACGTGTGCCCAATACCTCAAGCCGTGGGGATTGCATCAAGACGACGATGAATTCGAGACGAATTCAATGCAGGAGGGCCGAAATGTGGGATCCGATATTTAAGGGAGAAATGGCAACTCTAAGAACAAAAGGAATTCGCTATTAAAGTTGCAAAGAAGAAGAGAGAAGTCAGTCGAGAAGAGGACGCGCTACCGAAGAGACGACGCGATTTTAAGACGAAAACAATCATTTAATTTTTTCATTTAAATTTACTTTCTTTCATGTTTTTTTATTAATAAATGTTAATTCTTTATATTAAAGTGTTGTGTTAGAACTTATTTGGTTCAAGACCCTTAGTTCACGTTCTTAAGAGGAAAATTCCCATAATAATATATGTGCTTCTTGCAAAATATCCCAGCAAAAAATTCGAAGTTTTTTCAAAGGCATAACTTTAGAAGCACTTCCAGAAGATGCACTCCCAATGATGTTCTTTATTTTAACTATCCAGGAAGTTCTTTTAATTCAATTTTTTATAA
This sequence comes from Haematobia irritans, assembly GCF_050003625.1. Taxonomy (NCBI): domain Eukaryota; kingdom Metazoa; phylum Arthropoda; class Insecta; order Diptera; family Muscidae; genus Haematobia; species Haematobia irritans. The sequence goes on from NC_134401.1 coordinate 62,624,208, forward strand.
CTTAGTTTTTTCATACTTTTAATGGGTAATTTTAACTTTTTTTGCTTCAAATTGGTTAAAAACAGAGTAAGAATTCATAAAATGGTACAAATCATTTAAATTTTGTCGAAAAAATGCTAAATCCAATCTGAAAAAAACTGTGAATTTTTGAAAATATTTGAGGTCATACGTTTCCGACAAGGGTTAGGTTTGACAAAATATCACAGAATTTTTTAATTTACATCCAAAACATTGAATTCGGATCACACCTAAAGAAGTCATGGAAATTCAGTGCAACGGCTTTTGAAATGGAGGACTTCCGTCGTATGACAAGCCCATGTTAAATTCATCGCTTCTGCGTCAATTTTGCACCACTTTCGTATTAAAAAAGAACATTTTCATTACTTTTTTGGCGGATTTGATGATTTAGCATCTTTGATTTAAAGTATTTTGGAATTAAGGAAACATGTTTTACTTTGAAGTATTAGTTATAATTTGGAGTTTTAAACTGGCATTTGTTTGTACGTGAATAGCTTTATTATTATACCGCGAAAAGAGAATGAAAATCTCATAGATGAGATCTGTTTCCTAATTTTGATTTTGACGATTTAGATTTAAAGCCAAATAGGTCCATACAAAAATCCTTAATTCTTAGTTCTGTTGTGTAGATTTTAAGATAATGTGATAAAGGGGATTAAGGTAAGGCCAAGCCTCTCCAAATTCCAAATAAAGAAACTACAAAAAATAATTCGTTATGCCCAAACGAAATTTTAGACATACAATAATAATACAATAATCGTTTATCATTTGCTATTCGCTGCTGAAATTTGTTTGGAAGAAAAGTATATACTTTTTATGATAAATGTTTATTCCTTTACAGGATGTGAAAACAATTTCATAATGACTAATTTAAAAAAAATCTTTTTTTTTTTGCCCTGACGGAGAATTGAACGGCTGAACATACATTTTGTAAGCCAACGCACTATCCACTGGGCTACGTAAGCAGTTATATTTATAGAGCATAGTTTTGGGCGCCCAGTAGCCGATATAAAGAAACTTTGTTTAAAAGAAAATTACCCCATAGTTGGTTCCTTCCTTACAAACGATGTACCAAATATAGCTTTTGGAAACGGATATAATATAATTTTACCTATATTCCAACGATACTCGCAAGCTTTGGAAAGGATGTTCAGCATTATATACAACTATATTCAATTTTAAATGTGTCTTATTTAAGACATAAAGTAGAAAAGAACTTTGCTTGATATGAACAAAGTGGCCTATAATTTTGGAATAAAAAGTAGTTTTTTATTGCTTAAAAATAAAATTGTATTGCCAATAAAAATCAACAATATTGCTGGTCTTTATTGACATACATGTTGTCTACCTTTCAACGACTGGATATACGACTTTGTGAGTATTCAATAGGCTTGCATCAAATCTTAGGAATAATTCACTTAATGGGTAATATACTATGAGAGGGAATTGAAGCATTACTGCACATTTTGCATTGGACTGTGCATAATTTTTGAGTTTGCAGTCGAAACGATAGGCTGTTCCCGACGCAAAAGTTTCAAAGAAACTTTGTTAGTATTCCTAATTAAGTATTCTGCACGTGCTCCCAAAACTGACCAGTAATAGCAGTAAGCTAATAATAATTTATACGAATTGTCACAGCTCCAAGAATTCATTTGAAATAATCCCCTCTATCTACACAGCCCCGACCAATGGGTAAGGTATGGGGAAATTTGTGTTCTTGATATTTTCATAAAAGATCCATGCATAAATTCCAATGAAATCAAAGGTTGGTTCTCTAATGTCCACACCAGCGAGCACCCGTAAGTATTGCCGTTTCATTGGAGGTTAAGGCACCAAACCACAGAATAGAATCACTCGAAAATCTGATGCCACACTAAGGGGCAAGGCCATGGATGACTGACTCTAAGGCTGGCTACTCGTTTTCAATAAGGAAAAGTGAAACATAAACCGAGTCCATAAACAACAGGTGGTGCACAGCAACAACAGCAGCAGCTCCTCTACAGAGACATTCTTATGGACGTTACTACGGAAGGGGAACAGTCAACTGGAGCTCCTGACTGAACGAATAAAACGAATCAATGGATTGGAATAAATTCATGAATATAGGGACTGTTGAAAAGCGTTCAGGTGGAAAAAATGTGAATTTGTCTCCAGTTTTATGGCAGGTGTGGGAGTGGCACGAAAGGGGGTATGGAGGGGGGGGGGGGGTGATGGTCATTGAAACGCAATTTGAGTTAACAGCAAATAAAACAAACAATAAATTTGACTAATAAAATTGATATTTATTTCGATTCCATTGGCCAACTTAATCCACCTAAGTTGCCAGTGTATCATTCAAGCATAAATTCAAATTGGTTTAGTTACAACAGCCATTACGTTGTCGTTGTTGTTGGTTTTATTCTCGATTCTTACAATGCTTTTGTTGGGCTTTGAGTTCCATTTGATAGCTTACGAAGGTTGGCTGGGTGCTCAGAGAAGTTTATGTAAAATTCGATTATATGCCATGAATAAAGTAAAAGGTGGTAATGGCAACAGGCGCTTCTACTTTACTTTAGCAAACGGGGGCTGGTCACTTATTTGTCTTTCCGAACTTCTACCATGTGGTTGTTGACAGTTGATCATAGACATATAGTTAGAAACTATTATTCATACGTGTGCATGCAGAATAAATGAAGTTTTGATTTTCTTCGGTTGTCGAATAAAATTACATGACAGGATTCATATTTTTACATTCAATATTCGGAACTTAATGGTTAGCAATCTCTAAATACACCAGGTGTCTTCAGAGAGTTTGGACAAAGAAACAATAATTTCCTCCGAAAATAGTACGAATGAACTACATCGTGGTTGATATTGTAATGAATTGGCGCCAATGATTTTTGTGTATATTTTATGTTTTATGAGAGAAAAGAATTTCGTAAATGGTAGTTTAAATTCCAAAAATTCCCGACATCTGAATTTGGAAATTTAAATTGACGGTTTTTAATGATAAAAATTGAAAAACGAACAAATTAAAATTAGTTTCTTAGTATCAAGTTCGCAAAACTCAAATTTAAAATCCTTATTTCATTATTATTATTCGCTTCTTTGGCTCGGAATCAATACCAAAATCATTGGTGTAACGACAAAATCTTTGTTTTTTTAGTGTGGTCGAAGCTGATGCCAGAGATTTGCTCGGGACGAAGTTGGGAGGATGACGACGATATACCTCTATCTCAGCTGAGATAGAAAGATATTATCTGATAGAAACACCATTCTGACAACCATTACAACTTTGCGAACTTAAGCGGTTCCGAAAAAGACCAATGGTCTCGCGGCGAAAATGAGCATGCCAACGATTTCTTTGTTAGTCTTGTTAAACCAAAATCTTGAAGAAACCAAATCTTATTAAACCAAAATCTTGAAAAACACCAGTATTACTCGTAATCAAATTGAAGAAGTACAAATTAAAGACATGTAATAATCTTACAAGTGCACCCTCAAAAAAATCGCTTCTGTAACATATACTCCCAAACATATTTTGCTTCAAGCATATAAATTTTTGGGTATTGCCCAAACATTTATATGTTTGATTTCTTCCAATATATAATATGTTTGAAAGCATATTGGTCTAAACAATATAATATGTTTGGGTATTCTAAGTTCCAAACATTTGTATTTTTCCATCCAAATTCAATAATGTTGTCTTCCAAAAAACTATATGTTATTATGTGAACATATAATATGTTTGGAGGCATTTTGGACCCAAAAATATTATATGCTGAGAAGAATTTTCTCCCAAAGAAGATTGTGCTCAAATTTTTTTCCACCTAATTGTATATTCCCTCACATTTTTCTCACTTCCATGAGTTTTTTAGTTCTTAGCACCTTTTTCTATAGTACAAACATTGTAGAAGAAATTATTCAATTTTATAATTTTTTTAAATTTTACCTTTTGCCGGACAAGGATTCGAACAGCGGACCACACATTTTGTAAGCCAGCACACTATCCACTGGGCTACATAGCTGTTATGGTCATCAAGAGATAATTATCGTTATAAGTTATATTTATATAGCATAGCTTACGGCGCCCACGAGCCGATGCAAACATAACATTGTTTAACAACATAACATCGTTAAACATACATTTGTTGGCGACGTGGAGCAGTGGTTGGTACGTCCGCCTTGCATGCCAAGAGTCCTGGGTTCGATCCCTGCTTCGACCGACACCCAATTTTTTAAATTTTGTTTTTTTTTACATATATTCCAGATACGTTCGGAATATCCCGAAAAGGCGTTCAGCATTACATACTATTATATTAAATTTTTACTACGAAATTGTAAAGTGTGTTTTATAAAAGTCTTAAAGCCAGAAAAGAAAAATGCTTGATATAAACGAAATGGACTGAGTTCAAATCAAATATTATTTTTTTATTGCAAAAATAAAAATTGTGTAACAACACTGAAAAAACAGTGAACCCACTATGAAGAAAACTTTTGGTTAATTTTAGAAAAATTTAAAAGTTTTTAGAAAATTTTAACTAAACAGTACTACAAACGCTGGCATCACGCCAATATCATAAGAATAAGTAAATATTTTTCGACAAATTCAAAAAAATTGTTAGACATAATTAATTTTTTTCACTTTTTAAAGAAAATTGTATAGTTTGAAGGAAAAAATTGGAGTTCAAAATTGCAAGAATGTCTTTAGTGACATATGAAGTTCATGATGGACACATTTGTAGTAAACTTTACAAATTTAACGAAATAATGAACTATTTTGTGAGAAATACGAATTTAGTAAATCTTTATGCTTAATTCGTGTATAATTTTTTCTTGTCTTTTAGTTCATTTAACTATCGTACGCAAAAAATTATTGGAGTAAAGGAAAATTTCTCCAAACATAATAATTCCATGAACTAAAATAAAGTTAAATTAGCTTTAGTGAAATAGGTAGTTCACTTTTTTTTGAGTGAAATAAAGGTTTTTGTATACAAGTTTAAAATTTTCGAAGAAATTCAAAAACTCGTACAAAAGAAGAACGTGAATTCGAGTATATAAAAATATTTTTCCATCGAATCCTAAGGTTAACGATAACCATTCAAAAGCACATTATATTTAAATTCTGAACAGTAATTTTACAACAGCACATAAATTTATTTTGGTGTGAACAATTGTTTGCTAGCATTTATTTAACACCATTAATTTAGAAATACAAATAAATATGAATTTTTATTAACGAATAATTTTGTACTTAATTTAATTCTTAAGGCCGGTATAAATTGGTATTATCGCGTTAAAATGGCCATGTTTACCCTTTTACTTTTCTTTAATAATTTCTTTTAAAGAAAATAAACTTATTTAATTGTTGCTTTGGATCTTTCCCCACCATGTTATAATACAATTGACTGGAAAAAGTTGTAATGTTATTCTGGTTTTGCCGCTAAAATGAGAAATAATTTTAGCGGCAAAACTCGAACTCAATGCCCGCTTTTATTTTCGAAAAAATCCGTCAACTCCTCTTGGACTACTCATTAATAAAGAGGAACTAATCTTTGTTTTTATAGATCTTACTGTTTAATTTTTCACTGTTTCGCCCTGTTTTCATTTTACTTTCACAACTCTAAAAAGAGTGCACTGAAAAAATATTGTCGTGAGGCCAAATGTTCATGTCCTTAAAATAAGAATACAACTTTTGCTTAGCTTAGAAGACGCATTTCTCTAATATAAAGTTTTTCCATGTTCAAAGGTCGATACTTTCAATGAAGTCGTGTTGTCGTTATAATTAAGTGATTTGACTTAAAAATGGGTATCATAACATGAATGAACAAATTTTTGGACTAAGGTCAACTTGACTTTACTAATTCAGAAAAATTCTTTAAAATTAATGAAACTGTCTTTAAATTTGTTGCATTTTTGCATCTTGACTACAAGGCAAAAATCATAGGATATGTTTTTCAATACTTTATTTTAAAGACATTTTTATACCCACCACCATAGAATGGTGACGGGGGTATAATAAGTTTGTCATTCCGTTTGTAACGCATCGAAATATCGATTTCCGACTATATAAAGTATATATATTCTTGATCAGGGAGAAATTCTAAGACGATATAACGATGTCCGTCTGTCCGTCTGTCTGTCTGTCTGTCTGTCTGTCTGTCTGTTGTAATCACGCTACAGTCTTCAATAATGAAGCAATCGTGCTGAAATTTAGCACAAACTCGTCTTTTGTCTGCAGGCAGGTCAAGTTCGAAGATGGGCTATATCGGTCCAGGTTTTGATATAGTCCCCATATAAACCGACCTCCCGATTTGGGGTCTTTGGCTTATAGAAATCGTAGTTTTTATCCAATTTGCATGCAATTTGAAATCTAGAGGTATTTTATGCCCTTAAAGAGGTGTGGCAAAAATGGTGAGTATCGGTCCATGTTTTGGTATAGCCCCCATATAGACCGATCTCCCGATTTTACTTCTTGGGCTTATAGAAACCGCAGTTTTTATTCAATTTACCTGAAATTGGAAATCAAGAGGTATTGTAGGACTACAAATACGTGTGCCAAAAATTGTGAGTATTGGTCCATGTTTTGGTATGGTTCCCATATAAAACGACCTCCCGATTTGGGGTCTTGGGCTTATAGAAACCGTAGTTTTTATCAAATTTGTCTGAAATTGGAAATCTAGAGGTATTGTAGGACCACAAATACGTGTGCCGAAAACTGTGAGTATCGGTCCATATTTTGGTATAGTCCCCATATAGACCGATCTCCCGATTTTACTTCTTGGGCTTATAGAACCCGCAGTTTTTATTCAATTTACCTGAAATTGTAAATCTAGAATTATTATAGGACCACAAATGCGTGTGCCAAAAATTGTGTGTATCGGTCCATATTTTGGTATAGCCCCCATATAGACCGATCTCCCGATTTTACTTCTTGGGCTTATAGAAACCGCAGTATTTATTCAATTTACCTGAAATTGGGAATCTAGAGGTATTGTAGAACCACAAATACGTGTGCCAAAAATTGTGAGTATCGGTCCATGTTTTGGTATGGTCCCCATATAAAACGACCTCCCGATTTGGGTCTTGGGTTTATAGAAACCGTAGTTTTTATCCAATTTGTCTGAAATTGGAAATCTAGAGGTATTTTAGGACCATAAAGAGGTGTTCCCGATTTTACTTCTTGGGCTTCTAGAAACCGTAGTTTTTATCTGATTTGCCTGAAATTGTAAATATTCTGGTATTTTAGGCTCACAAAAACGTGCATCGGATTAAGTTTTTATCGGTCCATTTGGTAATGCCTCCATATAGACCGACTTCACTTCTTGAGGGTGTAGAAGGCGCACTGATCATGAAAATTGCTTGAAACTCAATGTAAAATTTCCAAATTTTACTTCTACAGATTTAAGATTTCAAATCAAGACGTTATTTTATCATTTTCTGGCACACTTACAAGAGATGTTAATGATTCCTCTAAAACTCAAACAAAAATGGTTCTTATAAATCCAGATTCTGATATAGTCCTCATAGTTGAAATCTTTAAATTTATCTTCGGGAAGTGTCCTCAAGTCCTCAAGCCCTCCTGAAATTTCAAAGGAAATCCTAATATTTGGTTCATGGTGGTGGGTATTTAAGATTCGGCGCGGCCGAACTTAGTGCTGTATATACTTGTTTATTTGAAACATAGCATAATTTTTACTGGAAGTCTTGTTTTTAACGGACATTTTATAGCATATGAAAAAAGCTGAAAAGGCGAAAAATTGAAATGTGCTTCGTACACTGAAAAAACAGTGAACCCACCACGAAGAAAAGTTTCGGTTAAGTTTAGAAAATTTTGAATATTTGTAGAAAATTTTAACTAAACAGTATTACAAACGTTGGCATCACGCCGATGTTATAAAAATAAGTAAATATTTTTCGACAAATTCAAGAAAATTTATTAGACATAACTAAGTTTTTTCACTTGTTAAAGAAAATTTTGTAGTTTGAATGAAAAACTTGGAGTTAAAATTTGCAAGAATGTCTTTAGTGATATACGAAGTTCATGATGGACGCATTTTTGGTAAAATTTACAAATTTAAAGAAATTCTGAACTATTTTGTGGAAGGTATGAATTTAGTTAATCATTATGCTTCATTTGAGTTTATTTTTTTCCTCGGTTTTAGTTAATTTAACTAACGTAAACAAAAAATTATTAAAGTAAAGGAAACTTTCTACAAACATAATAATTCCATGAACTAAAATAAAGTTAAATTGGCTTTAGTGAAATAGAGAGTTCACATTTTTTTGAGTGTAGAGTCAAGTAGACAAAACCACATTTAAAAGAGAATTGTGTCTTAAAAGCATCCTTACTTGTATTCTCCGCTTCTTTAGTTTGGAATCAATACCAAAATTGTTAAAGTGGAGACACCATCTTTGGAACCGGACATGCTTTTTGTTCAGTGTATAGTGCCTTTTCGTTAGTTTTTATGAAGATCCCTTTAATTGCCTTTGTTTGAATATTTTGACTTACTCGTCCTACGTTCCGATTTGTTTTGACGAAACAAAAAATTGTGCCCGTAATGCGAAAATGATAAACAAAACTCATGCTCTTTTTTTTTCAAATATATTTTATCCGAATGAATTTTCTCTCCGAATACTCATTTTAATATTTTACTTAAGCATATACAATTTTTGGCGAAGTCTTATATCACAACATATATATGTTTACTCATAATATGTAAATTTATACTTGTTCACACGTAGTATTTTTCCTATATTTAATGAAATTTTCTTTGTGTATATATATTTGTAATGCGCCAATTGGTTACTTTCATTATTTTACTTCCAGCATACACTTTGTCTCTCTTTGTAAACACATATATGTTTATGGGTTATTTCTAAATTAATATATGTTTGAATCCCAGCATATTATATTTACAAACATTTTATGTCCCAAACATAATATGTTCTAACATATTAACATATATGTCCCAAACATATTATGCTAGTTTATGAACATTATATGTTTGCACTCAAAAATATTGTGTTTAAAAATTTGAGTTCCAAACATATAATGTTTATATCCAAACATATGAAAAACAGTCTTTTTCGTCCGTGTGGTTCTAATTACATTTCGGAGTAAGTTAGGTTAGGTATAGTTGCAGCCCGATATTTCAGGATCATTTGGAGTAGTAAATTATTCATTGAGAATACATGTATACACAATAAGTTTTATGTTCTTATTCATTAGCTCTCTCTCTCTCTACATATCGATTCAATGCTTTTAACTAAAAAAAACATTTCACAAATACAATTCATAAGAAATTTATTAAGCCTTCCTCAAGTGTGTATGTAACAATTTATTCTAACCTAACAACAATTTGAAATTTGATAATGCAATTAGCAAAGTATTTTGGTCTTTTACCTGTATCCGGTCGATTTCCCATTAATTAATTCATCTTTATGAAAATGTTTGTGATATGTCTTAACACTGCAATCGAGCCCACACACGCGTCCGTATTTATATGATTCCATGAAAACCCATACCGACGATAGATACATGACATAGAGTGCTAGCTAGCAACAGTCACATATGGTTAGTAATACACGCAAAAAAATATTATTTCGTGTTTTTTGGTAAATTCAAACTTTTAACTCAAAAACAATTGTTTGCTATAATAATTTGTATTTTTGCCACAAAAAAAAAAAACTCTTCTGATTCTTATTTTGGTCCGTTAATTACTTTCTAAATTTTCCCATATGATTAAGCTATCAGACCTACGGTTGTTTTTGTGCGGACAACATAAGTGCTGCTTAGAGTCTTGCAATCCTGAAACCCCGGCTGTGATATTAGTTTTAATTTATGTTTTATGTTATGCTGTTTTATATGTTTTGTGTATACAATGAAATTAAGTTAAATTATTAATATTACGAATTCCCCTGATGAAGGAAGACAACAAAAATTGTCGACAAAAAATGCTTAGCTGTGATAGCTTAATCACATGGGAAAATTTAGAAAAAACCTCTGTATTCCAAAACCACTTTCGATTCAGTCAAAACTCAAACATGAAGTATACTTTAGTTTAGTTCATGAAGATTAATTTTTATACCCTAAACTAGAGGTGTGCACGTGTTTAATAATTTACTCACGCTCTCGCACACTCACGACTGAAAAATCATACTCACGCACGATATTTTTTGGTAGGACTCACGCTCACGCACACTCACGCACGAAAACGTCGTGACTCACGCAAAATACCGTGACTCACGAAAAATATCGTGACTCGCGAATAATTTTATTATTAATTTACCTTACCGAAGTGTCTGAAAACATGAGCATTATTAAAATCGAGAGTGTTATTAAACTCTTAACATCCCAGGTGTCACTAAAATTGTAATTGAATTTAACTCTGAAGCGTTTTATGTTGGTTAGCAGGAACATTTTCGTGAGTGTAATTCGTTACTCACGCACACTCACGAAGATATTGTTTTTGTGACTCACGCTCACGCACGACATTTTGGTTTGTTAATCACGCTCACGCTGTTGTCATGAGCGTGACTCACGCACGAATCACGAAAATTTTCGTGAGACACGACAATTTCGTGTCACGTGCACACCTCTACCCAAAACCACATAGTGGTCAGGGTATAATAAGTTTGATCCCATATAGCTCCCATATATATGTATTGCCCGATTTTGCCAAATTTGGCCGTAAAACCCTTATTTATCAACCGATCTTACTCAAAGTTGACTAAATGTAATATTCTATAGCACTAACTATATGTGCAAAAAATCATCGAAATCGGTTCAGATTTAGCTATAGCTCCCATATATATGTATGCCCGATTTTCCCAAATTTGGCCATAAAACCCTTATTTATTAACCGATCTTACTCAAAGTTGGCTATATCCATTCCTCTATAGTACTAACGGTATGTGCAAAATTTCATCGAAATCGGTTCAGATGTAGATATAGTTCCCATATATGTATCGCCCGATTTTGAAAAATTTGCCCCTAATAACCTTATTATGTTTGACCATAGAAGCTTCATTTTGCACAATGTAACCTTTGGTAGTATTAATCAAACCCGCAGAATATTATGCAAATTGGTTCAGATTTACATATAGCTTCCATCGCTCGATTTTCCCAAATTTGGCCATACTACTCTTATTTATTAACCAATGTTACTCAAATTTCAAATTTTGATGTACTAGCCAATCGTATTTATACATACTTGTAGCTTTTACATAAGAATATATTAGAAGCCGGCAAGGATTGATCTTTAACAATGCGTGGTAACAACAGTTACCACTACTGCCAAGAAAACAAAAAAACAAACAAAATTTCAAGATTACCACAAATCTATCAAACAAATATTTCTATAGAAAATTTTGTCAAAACTTTAATCCTGTAGGAAATGTTGTCTACATTTTATTTCTATAGAAAATTTTGTCAAAATTGTATTTCTATAGAAATGTTTTTCAAAATATTATTTCTATAAAAAATTTTCTCAAAACTTTATTTCTATGGAATTTTTTATATAGAATTTATTATCAAAATAAAACTAGGAAAAACACGACTAATGTACGCGTTAGAATTGTTGTTGTATCCTCGAAACCAGTTTCTGTAAGTTGTCACATGTTGTTGTAGTTGACTGTAGAAACAATAAGCATTCTAAGAGAAGCAAATTTCATCCGATCCGACTGAAACTTGGTACATGGTGTTAGTATATGGTCTCTAACAACCATGCAAAAATTGGTCCACATCAATCCATAATTATATATAGCCCCCATATAGACCGATCCCCCGATTTGGCTTGCGAGGCCTCTAAGAGAAGCAATTTTCATCCGATCCGGCTGAAATTTGGTACATGGTGTTAGTATATAGTCTCTAACAACGATGCAAAAATTGGTCCACATCGGTCCATAATTATATATATCCCCTATATAAACCGATCATCAGATTTGACCTCCGGAGCCTCTTGGAAGACCAAAATTCATCTGATTCAGTTGAAATTTGGTACGTAGTGTTAATATATGGCCTCAAACTCCCATGCAAAAATTGGTCGAAATCGGTCCATAATTATATATAGCCCCCATATAAACCGATCACCAGATTTGACCTCCGGAGCCCCTAGGAAGAGCAAAATGCTTCCCATTCGGTTGAAATTTGGTACGTGATGTTAGTATATGGTATCCAACAACCATGCAGGAATTGGTTCCTATCAGCCCCTAAATTTATATAGCTCCCATATAAACCGATCCCCAGATTTGACCTCCGGTGCCTTTTGGAGAAGCAAAATTCATCCGATCTGCTTGAAATTTGGTACGTGGTGATCGTATATGATATTTAACAACCATGCCAAAAGTGGTCCATATCAGTCCATAATCCTATATAGCCCCATATAAACCGATCCCGAGATTTGGTTTTGGAGCCTCATGGTGGAGCAAATTTCATCCGAGTGAGTTGAAATTTGGTACATTGTGCTAGTATGTGGTCGTTAACAACCATGCTTAACTAGGTCCATATCGGTCTATAGTTATATATATCCCTCAGATAAATCGATTTCCAATCACATAAAAATTGGTCCATATCAAGTTCATAATTGTATATAGCCCCCATATAAGCGACCCCCGTATTTCAATTCTGGCTCTCTACGTACCGTGCAAAAAGTCCATATCGATTCGTAATTATTTGTAGACTTAACTATACTTAACTTTTTTTGTCTAATATATACCACGTATGGACTAACTCACAATGTAGAAACCGATGTTAAGAAGATTTAAGATACCACAACCCAAGTATTTCGATTGTGGATGACAGTCTTTCGTAGAAGTTTCTACACCCTCACAAAAAATCGCTTCTGTAACATATACTCCCAAACATATTTTGCTTCAAGCATATACATTTTTGGGTATTGCCCAAACATTTATATGTTTGATCTCTTCCAATATATAATATGTTTGAAAGCATATTGGTCTAAACAATATATGTTTGGGTAGTCTAAGTTCCAAACATTTTGTATTTTTGCATCCAAATTCAGTAATGTTGTCTTCCAAAAAACAATATGTTATTATGTGAACATATAATATGTTTGGAAGCATTTTGCACCCACAAATATTATATGCTTAAAAAAATTCTCCCAAACAATATTGTGCTCAAAATTTTATTTATTTATTTATATATTTACAATCATAATGAATTACGAAAATAAACAGGTAATATAGGTGCTAACAACATAGGTTTTCGACCTGAATGCTCAAAATTTTGTTTCTGCCTAATTGTATATTCCCCCACATCTTTCTCACTTCCACGAGGTTTTTTAGTTCTTAGCACCTTTTTCTGTAATACAAACATTGTAGAAGAAATTATTCAATTTTATGATTTTTTTTATTTTAATTTTACCTTTTGCCGGACGGGGATTCGAACAGCGGACCACACAGTTTGTAAGGATCAAAGAAGTAGCTGATCAATTGCCGAAGGAAAAATAAAATGTTAATTTTGTAATAACAAGCAACAACCACCAACTCAATTCAATATCGCTCCCTGTTAAATAGCGCTCCAAGCTACTAAACACATATATGTTTATAGGCTATTTCTAAATTAATATATGTTTGCATCCAAGCATATTATATTTACAAACATTTTATGTCCCAAACATAATATGTTCTAATATTAACATATATGCCCCAAACATGTTATGCTAGTTTATGAACATTATATGCTTGCAGTCAAAAATATTGTGTTTAAAAATTTGTGTTCCAAACATATAATGTTTATAGCCAAACATATGAAAAACAGTCTTTTTCATCCGTGTACGCAATCCATGGTGGAGGGTACATAAGATTCGTCCTGGCCGAACTTACGGCCGTACATACTTGTTATTTTGTAAAATTTGTCTAAATATAACGAAAAATATTGTAGGGAAAATTGTTTGGGAATGTATGGGAAAGTAGGGAACTTTTTTTTTCCTTGTAGGGTAAACCCAACATTTACCCTGACAACACTGACCATGAGCTATAGTCAGATTGAGACAAAGCACTCATAAACATGTACCCCTTAATTTTCTTAAATATGCAAATGCGGTTTATCTCCCAGACCTATATCAATGTTACCACATAAATGCTTATGATTACTAATTCAGTAAGTGTGGTTTAGGGTATGATATGGTCGGCCCCGCCCGACTTTCTACTTTACTTACTTGTTTTATGTTAAATTTTCCCCAATGGGAGCAAATGTTCCTTTTTTGAATATTTTTTTTTTTTTGAATAATTGTACCTCTATTGAAGTTCTTATAAAGCCAAAGGCATTTTAACAATTTTTAAATCCAAAATTTCTTAAACAAAAGAAAAAAAAATAATATTTTAAATAAATTTTCTTCAATTTCACAAAAAGAATTAACTTATTTATAACATGTTGCAATTAGAAAACTATTTTAGTTCACATTTTCTAAAACAACCTTACATTTTCTTTTGGTCACTTTTTTGGGTGTTTCATCAAGCACTGTATTTTTCTCAAAACAAATTCGAAAGGTCGAAGACGACTTTTGGAAATCTACAAATTGGACTTATCAGCTTTTGTTTTTGATGAAAATCGACTAATTGCACGTATAGAAAAATATGTTTTTCATATGTTGCCATAAAAACAATGTGTTTCGAGCTGAATTTTTTAAACACTTAATACTTAATTTTTTAAGGCAAAATATAATGTTCCTAAGTTTGCAAACAATTTTTGAGACACAAATATTAATATGTTGGAATATATTATGTTTGGGACATCAATGCCAATAAATCAATAAATATAATATTTGTGGAAGTCATCCATAAATTCTGAAATTTTAAGTAAATATATATGTAGCGATCGATATCTTTTTTCCTTTATTTTCTGATAGTAGTTAACATCTCATATTATTTTACATATAATTAACAAAAAAATACAGAAATGGTAACAAAAAAAACCTTAATTCTTTAACATTGTATATACACATATTGGAAAAGCGAATAAAATTAAAACAAAAAAAAACACTTTACCGAAGGAAAATACTACTTATTAAAAACCTTCGAATGCAATTTAATTTATAATTTTATGGTTAATTCTAAACATCCTACTGATTAACCTATTGAAGAATAATAAGAAAAAATATAAAGTGTTTCTTTTTAAACCAATTTTGTGGCTCTGATCAGACGGCACTGATCGTGGAGCTGAACTCTAGGCAGTTGGTTTTATCATCGGCTTACTTTGCACACGATTACACTCTGCTGCCACCGCCTCAGACAGTAAGAGATTTGGTGAGGTACTGTCGGGACAAAAATAGAGACTTTATAATAGGATGCGACGCGAATGCTCACCATGAGCTATGGGCGAGCACAGACACTAATTCAAGAGGAGAAAGCTTGATGGAATACATTCTGGAGAATCAGCTGCAAGTTCACAATAGGGGAATGGATTTCACCTTCGAAACCCGTACGAGGAAGGAAGTTCTCGATTTGACTTTCAGCAATTTTACAAGAAGGACAACAGTCTCAAACTGGAGGGTATCTAGCGAAATAAGTTACTCGGATCATAAGTACATAGAATTTGATGTGAAGACCGGTGTGGAGAAAAATGTTGATGAATTCAGGAATCCAAGAGGGACAAATTGGACCAGTTTCAGAAACCATTTGAGTGGTTTGAGAACACCGATGTATAATAAAACGATAGACAGCATAGATGAGGTGGAGGATGCAGCGAACATGGTGGAAAGATGGCTTACAAGTTCCTTTGTTAGATCGGGTCCTACTAGCAGGCCACTTAATAGTAAACACAAGGCCTGGTGGAGCAAGGAACTAATGGATCTAAGGAGGAAGTCTAGGAGGCTATATAATGAGGCAAGAAGGCATGGAACTGAGCAGCTATGGAGTGAATACAAAGATTGCCTAAAAACTTTCAAAAAAGAGACAAGGAAGGCTAAAAGAATGGATTTTATTCGCGTGATAGAGGAACTCTCTAATATTAAGGATACAGCAAGACTACGTGAGCTCTTATCCAAGCAACCTAAGTTTAGTGGTAACTTGCAGAACGGAAATGGAAAATGGACTGAATCACCTGATGAGACTATAGACCTGTAATTGGAAACACACTTCCCGGGGTGTGAGATCACCCCGGGAAGTGTGTTTCTTCTCGTTTCTATGGACCACAGAGGAGCTGAGAAGGACATATTAGATTTGGTGACCATGGACAGCGTTAAATGGGCGATTGACAGCTTCGGTCCATATAAATCTCCAGGCTTGGACGGGGTATACCCATGTATGCTTCAGGAGTCTTTCGATCTCTTGGGTGAATCCTATGTGGAGTTGATGAGGGCCTCATTGCGTCTTGGATATATACCAAAGCCTTGGCGGAAGGTTAAGGTAACCTTCATTCCTAAAGCGGGGAAGATAGCACATGGAACGGCGAAGGACTTTAGACCAATAAGCTTATCATCCTTCTTGCTAAAGACAATGGAGAGGATACTGGATGATCATATAAGGAACCAGTTAGACAGGAAACTATCAATCTGTCAGCATGCCTATATTAAGGGCAGATCTGTAGAATCTGCCCTGCACTCAGTGGTGCATCATATAGAGAGATCCATGACATATGGCGACTATACATTGGCAGCGTTTCTGGACATTGAGGGTGCTTTTAATTATACGAAAATTGATAAGGTGGTACATGCACTAGAGAGGTATAGTGTTGAGAAATTCGTTATAAAGTGGATCGAGTTGATGTTGCTAAGTAGGGACATGGTGGTCGAGCTAGCGAGCTCCACAAGGAGGGCTAGGACCACTAGAGGATTGCCACAGGGAGGGGTTATATCACCTTTGCTGTGGCTATTGGTGGTGAACGAGGTATTGCTTGGACTGACAAGTAAGGGTGTCAAGGTAGTGGCATACGCGGATGACATTGTGATAATGGTATCGGGGAAATTCCTCCATTCTATTTCGGATGTGCTGAGTGAGTCTTTGCAGTATCTCTCGGAATGGACTCTAGGATGCGGTTTAGGGGTGAACCCTGGTAAGACGGAGTTGGTACTGTTCACCAGGAGGAGAAAGGTTATGGGGTACAAGTCCCCTGAACTCCAGGGCATAAAGTTGACGCTCTCGAAATCAGCAAGGTACCTAGGAGTTATTTTGGACTCCAGGCTGAACTGGATGGAGAATACTGCCGATCGCATTAGGAGGGCCTATGCGGCACTATACTCGTGTCAAAAATTGGTCGGGCAGAGATGGGGAATGAGGCCTTCTCTTTTTGGCTGGATTTATACCGCGGTTGTAACACCTGTGGCCACATATGGCTGTCATGTTTGGTGGACGATCGTGAAACACCAAAATCATATATCGAGAATAAATAGGGTAAATAGGACTGCACTCATCTATATGACAGGTGCCATGAGGACCACAGCTACTGCCGCTCTGGAGGTACTGATGGGATTTATGCCACTCGATTTACACGTAAGGAAAACGGCTGAACTGACACTTCTGAGACTTAGGAGCTTGAACACGCTGGAGAGAACAGACTGCAGGCATACTGGAATTCTGACGGACCATATGGCCACGGAGCATGTTTATCATCACAAACCGACGTACATTATACCAAGTATGGAAGAGTGGGAAGACAGGAGGATACCCTTCGGAACCCTGAACATGTATACGGACGGATCAAAGATGGAGGAAGGAACGGGCAGTGGAATCTATTGTAGTGAACTAGGAATAAGGGAGTCTTATACGCTGGATAGTGATTGCAGTATTTTTCAGGCTGAGATTTATGCGATCACGAAGGCTGCTGAGTCGCTGTTGATGAGGCCGTTATACAGAAGCGATATCAGTTTCATCATCGACAGTCAAGCAGCTATAAAGGCATTGTGCAGTGCTGACATAAGGTCTAGGGTAGTCAGCCGCTGTCGTCGAGAACTCAAGGTTCTCACTGAACAGCATAATATAACTCTGTGCTGGGTACCTGGGCACTATGGGATAAATAGGAAATGAGGAAGCGGATGTGCTGGCTAAGGAGGGTGCTCGTGGAACGAACAACGTCCTAGCGGACGTTTTTCCTCCATTATCTTCTTATCATTACAGGATAGAGGTTAAATATGATGAGCAATGGCGAAGACGCTGGGTCTCTTCGGATGGTTGCGAGCAAACCAAGTTGATATGGGATGAAAAGAAACGTAGGAACTGTGAAATTTTGTTGTCGATGAACAGAGAGGAATTACGGCCATGGATTGGTATCATAACAGGACACAACACACTTGGGAAACACATGGTAAGAATAGGACTTAAAGACGATGATATCTGTAGATGGTGCCTGGACCCGGAAGTTACGGAGGACTCGTACCACTTCCTGTGTCAGTGCCCAGCTTTATCCTTTAGAAGAAACAAGATACTTGGCTCCTTTTTCTTTCAGACTTTCACTGATCTACGGGAGTGCAGCTTAAGAAACATACTTGCCTTCATCAGGGCCTCTGGTTGGTCATTCTGAGATTTATTTCAAAGAGAACGAGCAGATGGAAGTTTCTGGGACAAAGCGGCCGCCTCGGAAGAAGAAAGATTGAAAAATCACATCGAGGGATCACAATGGACCTATACTGGTCTAAGTGGGCATCAATACAAGACATTGATGTCACCCTCTACAACCTAACCTAACCTAACCTAACCTATTGAACACACACATTTACTTATTCATAAAGAGAGAAAGATTAATGCGGAGAGATGTAAACCGAGAGAGTTGACGAAAGATGTCAACCAATTGGTGGCTGTTGAGAGCAGAGAATGAAGCCCATCTATTTTTGTCGGCAACGGCTTATGCAAGATTTTGGCTGCGGCGGCTTGACTTCTAAGCCGATATAAATTTGTATATCTATTACAAAAACAAATTGAATGAATGAAATTTGTTGTAAAACAAATCTTAGAATTCATTAAATTTTCTGAGCTTGATTTGTGAAAAATTGTTAAAGCAACTTTATTTTGATTGATTGTGTGTGGAAGGTTCAAAATTTTAGCAGAAAATACAACAATTATTAATATTTTTTTCTGACTTTAGTCGACTTGTAAAAAATGATCGCCACGGCCAAAATCGTCGGTTTCATTCTCTGGTTGTGAAACTGCTTGTATGTTGTTGCGGGAAATCGTGCTTTTATGACAACATTCGTTTTGAATATTCGCATACTAAAAAAAAAGATTTTTTATCCTTAAAATACGAATTCTTTACAAGAAAATTTTGTTTGACTGGTCTTTAATAGTTCTGCAAAAATTCCTCAAAATTAATGAAATTGTCTTTAAATTTGCTGTCTTTTTGCATCTTGATAACAAAACAAAAAAGCGTTCAAAAATAGGAGATGGTTTTCATTACTTTATTGTAAATACAAATTTTACTTGAAACATAGCAAATTCCTACTTGATGTCGAGTCTAAATTTGGAGATTTAAGTTGTCGTCAACATGTTATTGGAGGACTTTGATGGCACATAAAAAAACGCTAAAAAACGAATAGATTAAAATTTGTTTCCCAGAATCACGTTCGTAACGAATAGATCAAAATTTGTTTCCTAGAATCAGGTTCGCAAAACTCTAATTTAAAAGAGAGTTGTGTCCTAAAAGTATCCTTGCTTTAATTCTCCGCTTCTTCGGCTCGTTGTCATAAAGACAACGTCTTGCGAACCGGGCATGATTTTTTTCAGTGTGATAAAACTTAAACGCTTCAGTGTTGTGTATCAATTTTATTGAACAAATAAATAATAAAGAAGTGAGTAAAGCAGAAAGTCGGGCGGGGCCGAATATAATATACACTTCACCACTATGTAGACCAAACTTTTTGATACCATCTCAAATTCTTGAAATTTGTTGGGAGCTATTTGAAGGTTTATATTTCTACATACATATATTTAAATCTGAACCGATTTGAACAACATTTTGTATACTTCTACATAACTTAATTTAAACTTAAAATTTAAATCGTCTAACGACAATGTTAATAAGACATATGGGAAATAAAAAGATAGCGCCACTTTTATGCAATTGTACAAAATTACATATGTATCAGAGGCGATTCATATGTATTAGAGGTATGACAATATCTTAACCAATTGTGTGGAAAGACGCTAACGTTGTGTGTAAAATGTGGGTATTCTAGCCATTTTTTCCTAAATCGGAAAACATATATATGGGACTGTATCTCAATATGAACCGACTTGTAAAATACCGGTGAAAATATTAAATTTTACATCATATTTCCCCAAATCAGGCATACATACGTATGGGAGCTATATCCAAACTTAGCCAAATCGAACTAAATTTGGCACAATTTGCTAAAATATTAATTCTACTCTAAGTGCGAAATTTCAAGCAAATCGGAATGACATTTTGGCCTCATGTGGTCATAAGAATGAAAATTGGGCGAAAGATATATATGGGAGGTATATATAAATCTTAATCGATTTCAACCAAATTTGACATGCATAGCTAGAATGTTAATTATACTCTCTACGCAAAGTTTCAGGTAAATCGGAGTAAAATTTTGCCCAATATCGTTCTATGAGTGTAAATCGAGCAAAATATATATATAGGGGCTATATCTAAATCTGAACCGATTTCAACCAAATTTAGCATGCACAGCTAGAATGTTAATTATACTCCCTATGCTAAATTTCTCGTATATTGGAATAAGACCTTGACCTCTGTGCTCATATGAGGGTAAATCGGCTGAGAGCTGTATCTAAATCTGAACCGATTTGACTGATAGTTTGCAAGATTTATGAGGATATACCCAGCAAATACTTGGCGTTCAGTGTGGTCTCTATTGACAATAAATTTCTTATTAACCTCGGATCCACATTATTGAATGCTCCTTTAATGACTAGAAAAGTGTACTAATCGACATATAGTGATTATTATTAGATAATTTTTTAGTGACAAAATAAAAATCCTTTAAAATTTCGTTGCTGAAAAAAGAAAATTCTTTTTAAAGTGTAAATAGTAGCATGCACAATCATGATCTTCAATAAATAAAGGGTGATACGGTCAAAATTTGGTCAAGGGAAAACGCGTGTAAATCGGTGAAATCGTTTATTTAAAAAATCAAATTAAATTTCTTTTTCAAGTTCAATTATATAAAATTCAGGAAAAATATTCAGTTAGGCTTTCGCTTTTCCAAATCCGAATTGCCGGGCCTCACGCTTGACACCTGCCATCAGATTTTGTACAGCCACCTTGTGCACCTGTTTGCCTTGAACTGCTGCTCGTCCTTAGCAGTTTTTTTTTTGGTCTTCTTTAGGTTCCGCTTGACAATAACCCAGTATTTCTCAATTGGGCGGAGCTCTGGCGTGTTGGGAGGGTTCTTGTCCTTGGGAACCACCTGCACGTTGTTGGCGTACCACTCCATGGCCTTTTTACCGTAATGGCAAGATGCCAAATCCGGCCAAATCAGTACGGAACAACCGTGTTTCTTCAGGAAAGGCAGCAGACGTTTATTCAAACACTCTTTCACGTAAATTTCTTGGGTGACAGTCCCGGAAGCTATGAAAATGCTGCTTTTCAAGCCACAGGTACAGATGGCTTGCCAAACCAGATATTTCTTTGTGAACTTTGACAGTTTTATGTGCTTGAAAATATCTGCTACCTTTCCCCTTCCTTTTGCCGAATAAAACTCGTAAACTTCGTCAGCATCGTCGTGTACAGCCTCCGGGATCGCGCTTTGCCCGTCGTATTTTGTTTATCATCGCGATTTGGAGTCACTACCTTCTTGTAAGTCGATAGTCCGGCTCGTTTTTTGGCACGGTTGTAGACGATACACCCAACTTATTTGCGGCATCTCGGAGAGAGAGGTTATGGTTTCGCTTGAAACTACCGGCAACTCTCTTTGTCGTCTCAACGGCTTCCGGTTTTCGATTTCCCCCCGATCCAGACTTCCTGCCTGTCGACAAACGTTCCCCAAACTCTTTAATGACATTTGTACCGGTTGATTTGGAAACTTTTAGCGATTTTGCCAGCTTTGCGTGCGAGTAGCTCGGATTTTCGCGATGCGCGAGCAAAATTTTGATACGCTGCTCTTCTTGCTTGGACGGCATTTTGACAACTGAAGAGTGAATTCCAAAATCCAAATAGGAGCAACATTCTACACACACACACCTTCAAAATGAGGGGTGTTCAGGTTTTTTAAATGCAAAATTGAAAGAAATACGTCAAGTTTATATTGACCAAATTTTGACCGTATCACCCTTTATTCGATTAAGTGCAACTATAATTTGAGACCGAATTAAAATTTATCAACGATTATGTGGCGTTCGATGTAGCAAAGTCTGGATAGCAGTGACCCAATGATGAAATTCAAAAACAAGTATACTCGTATATGGCCTTAATATCGGCCGGGCCAAATCTTAAATGAATCAAAGATTATAGTTTCCTTTCAAAACTCTTCGGGTTACTTTAAAATGTATAGAATTTTATGATAAATACTCTCCCAAGCTGATCGGTGCAATTAGTATGTTTGAGTTTAAAGTATTTGCTTCGAAGTTTCTGTTTTGCTTTGAATTTTGGATGAATCTTAAACGTCAATTTTGCACTACTTCCGGATCCAAAAAGAACGTTTTCATTACTTTTTTGTGGACGATTTTTTGGCTGGGACGTTAATGGTAAGACTCCAATATAAAAGTATTCACGATCATGTCAATAATTTTAGATTACTTGTTTAGGTCTCAACTATGGAAGTAGGCAGTAACGACTACATGTTGGATTCTGAAGAAAGTAGTACAACGCTTAATAAAATCATTGGAAATCGAAAAGTGGGTTATTTTATGTTTATGTTATGAATTTTATGTTTATGTTTAAATGAATTATATGTGAATGTGCTCTTTTTACCTCTTTAAAATCTGGCATCCCTAGATATAGCCCATCATCGAATTTGATTTGCCTTCAGACGACAACAGGCAGCCAGATAGACGAACTTAGAATTTCTCCCTGATCATGGATATATACTTTCTATAGTCGGAAATCACTATTTTAATGTGTTACTAACGGAATGGCAAACTTATACCAACCATGGGTATAATAATAGAACACCAGCAAATTAGCTACTTTTACCACATTTTCGCTCTGCAATTTCATTGAATGTGTGCCCTAATAACAAACTAACACAGGATTGTGGATGTGATTGATTTATCGAATGCTCCACAAAACACAATGAACCATTAAAACCTCATCTATCATCACAAAATCCATTCAGATGGGAATTTGTTAGTTGACACAGATACGCCTATGCCTTCAAATACGGATGTCGTGCAAACTGATTTGCATCTAATCGAACAGTGCAACATATTTCCTCGGAAACAGAACAAAGGTGCCTCGTATCAAACACACGCCATTGTATTCGAACACTTGCATATGAGTACATGACCACCGCATCATATAAATACATACAGTTTGCCGGTTCATGCATTGGAACAATCCAGTGTTGCCAACTCATTCATTCAATGCGTGACTTTAGGGTAGACATTTTAATTTTAAAGCATTTGTATTTATATTTTTATTGAAATTGGATGCAGTGCAGTTGACACGAAGTGTCACTAAGTTCGCACTGATATATAATGTTAGTTTTATATGTAGCCCATTACTGTTTTTTAGAAGCCACCAAGGACATTTTTGTCTAAATTGGTTCAAAAAGTATGTTATTTGTGATAGAGTTTGAGCCTAATATTGTTATTGTATAACACAAAAGCGGGCACCACTCAAAATTGGACAAGTTTCATGAGACGTTCGTTATAGTATCACATTACAATTAAACTTTCGTAAGTAGCAGCGTTGCCAATTTAGCTATTTTCCCGCTAGAGTTGACTTTTTTAAAGTCGTTTAGCGGGACACAAATGCATTTAGCTTTTAGCTTTTCTTCTGGCTTTTTTCATGACCGATTTTAGCTTTATTATTTTCGACATGTTTCTATGTTTCAAAACAGCGTTTTTATTTACACTGAAAAAAATGTTGACCTAATATGAAAGATTGTGCAACTTAAATTTTAGGATTCAAAATTTATGCAATGCTAAGGACAAACTTTTTTAAAACAATGACATTTTAATTACAAGAAAGTTTGTAATCCTTGCTTCAAAATTTTTTCATTAAATTTAGGACACAAATCTTGAAATGTTGCGTCTCTCTGCTGAAGTGGTAGATTTTTGAAGTAAGGCAAATTTCCCTTAAAATAAAGAAAAGCATTTTTAATTTAGAGAAATCGTCTTTAACTCAACTGACATATTGAATTTTTAAATTTAAGATAAAAACGCTTCAAATATAGGCTAAGACTTATTTTAAGTTTAAAGTCTTTGGTTTAAAGTTTTTTTTTGCATTAAGAAAACTGTTTTTACTTTGAAGTAGCTGGTATAATTTGGATTTTGAAATTGGAATTTGTTTATACATAAATACCTTTATTAATATAACAGGTTGGCTGATAAGTCCCCGGTCTAACAAAGAAAAACAAAATTAGTTTTTATTATTCAACATAGTTCCCTTCAAGAGCGATACAACGATTATAACGACCTTCCAATTTTTTGATACCATTTTGGTAGTACTCCTTCGGTTTTGCCTCCAAATAGGCCTCAGTTTCGCCGATCACCTCTTCATTACAGCCAAATTTTTTCCCTGCTAGCATCCTTTTGAGGTCTGAGAATAAGAAAAAGTCGCTGGGCCAGATGTGGAGAATACGGTGGGTGGGGAAGCAATTCGAAGCCCAATTCATGAACTTTTGCCATCGTTCTCAATGACTTGTGGCACGGTGCGTTGCCTTGGTGGAACAACACTTTTTTCTTCTTCATATGGGGCTGTTTTGCCGCGATTTCGACCTTCAAACGCTCCAATAACGCCATATAATAGTCACTCTTGATGGTTTTTCCCTTCTCAAGATAATCGATAAAAAATATTCCATGCGTATCCCAAAAAACAAAGGCCATTACTTTGCCAGCGGACTTTTGAGTCTTTCCACGCTTCGGAGACGGTTCACCGGTCGCTGTCCACTCAGCCGACTGTCGATTGGACTCAGGAGTGTAGTGATGGAGCCATGTTTCATCCACATGCCACATATCGACGGAAAACTCGAGTTAACAGCTGCAAACACCGCTCAGAATCATCAACACGTTGTTGTTTTCGGTCAAATGTGAGCTCGCGCGGCACCCATTTTGCACAGAGCTTCCGCATATCCAAATATTGATGAATGATATGACCAACACGTTCCTTTGATATCTTTAAGGCCTCTGCTATCTCGATCAACTTCATTTTACGGTCATTCAAAATCATTTTGTGGATTTTTTTTTTGATGGTTTCGTCGGTAACCACCTCTTTCGGGATTATATTTACTGATTGATTATATTTACTGAAACTTGGCTTCAAAGTAATATCTTAAATACTGAAATCTTATGCGACAAGTACCAAATTTATAGATGTGACCGCACAAATGGTTTGAAGAAATCTGGTGGCGGCGTCCTAATTGCTGTTTCTTCGAAATTTGCTTCATCAAAAATTGATATTCCATACGAACTTCAAATTGAATATTTAGGAGTGAAAATAAGGTGCGGCCATAATTCATTGTTTGTGACTTGCTCCTATATTCCTCCTGGTTCTTGTAACGATGTTTATAATGCTCATTTGACTGCTATCCAATCGGTCCTATCTACTGCGACATCCTTTGATTTGATTGTTTTGTCTGGTGATTTTAACATTCCATCTATTACATGGAAATATTGTGAGGAAATGAATTACTCCGTACCAATGCTAAGAAATGGATATCAATCTAAATTTGTTGAAAACTTGTTAAAAGATGGTCTTTTTCAAATTAGCAACATACAAAATTCGAAAAATAAATTACTTGATTTATTTTTTACAAATGAACTAAAAGATGTGTTTTTATCACGCGTCAATGCCGTTGTAAATCCTGAAGGTGTTCATCATCCCACTGTATGTATGAATATAAATATGTCTTTTTCGAGATCTATGCGAAAAAAACTCGTATTGAAAACTGATAAAATATTCTCTTTTAATAGAACTGATTACGAAAAACTGAACTCATTACTATTAAATGTGGATTGGAATAAAATCTTACCAGCGAGAAATCTTGATGAATCAATAAATACATTTTATGAAACTTTGAATTCATTCATTGCCCAATCTGTTCCATTAATTCGAATAATTTCTCACACTGGTCCACCTTGGAATGATAGTAAATTACGTAACTTGAAGAATAGAAAGAATAAACTTTATAAAAAGTATAAAAAATCTCGATCTGCGACTGACTATGCAAACTACTCAATTGCTCGTTCAGAATACAACCTGTGGAATAAACAATCCTATAACAATAATTTATCGAAAATTAAAAATGAACTGAAGCTTAATCCAAAGTCATTTTACAGATTTGTTAATTCTAAACGTCAATCAAATGTGTATCCAAGAATCCTTCACTATGGTGCTGTTGAAGGGGATGATAATGAATTTATATGTAATTTGTTTTCAAAGTTCTTTGCAACAACTTACTGCCATAAGGATTTCAAGCAATCTGATGCGTACCCATATAAGATACAGGAATATTCGACATTCACTACTCCATTTATTTCTCCTGATATTGTGATGAGTTATATGGAAAAGATAAAATGTTCATACCGCCCGGGCCCTGATGGGATTCCCAGTAACATCCTCAAATATTGTGCTCATTCTCTTTCGACTGCTCTTTCATTTCTGTTTAATGAATCTTTGCGCACAGGTCACTTTCCTACGTTGTGGAAGAATTCATTTATCATTCCGCTATTTAAAAATGGAAGCAAGTCAGATATTACGAATTATAGAGGCATTGCTAAATTAAGTGCTATTCCAAAACTGTTGGAGAAAATTATTTCTGATATTTTGAATCATCAAGTCTCCTCTCTTCTATCGCCTAAACAAACGGCTTCCGTAAATCTTGTTCGACCATAACAAATATCTTGGAATTGACTACAATGGTTAATGAAGGCTTTAGAGATCGTTTACAACTGATGTCATTTATACTGATTTTAGTAAGGCGTTTGACAAAGTAAACCATTCACTTTTACTGAACAAACTGCATCGCATGGGCTTCAGTGAATTAATGGTATCCTGGTTTGAAAGTTATCTAAAGAATCGTACACAATTTGTAGTATTTAATAACATTATTTCAAAATCAATACATGTGCCTTCTGGTGTTCCACAAGGCAGTCATCTTGGTCCTCTATTGTTCTGCTTATTTATAAATGACCTTCCATCAGCCATTAAATATGGTTACACTCTCATGTATGCTGACGATGTTAAAATTATAAAGGTTATTCGGAATAGTGATGACCAATCCTTACTCCAATCTGATCTGAATAGCATGTACAGATGGTGCTCATCAAATATGATAGAACTGAACATAAGGAAATGCAAGCATATCTCTTTTTATAGATTAAATTATATCGACACGAATTATAACTTGAATAGCACAACGCTTGAAACTGTTGAATCCTTTAAAAATCTTGGAATACTTTTGGATCGCAGGCTAAATTTTAGATCTCACATTTCTATGACTGTAAATAAGGCCTATGGATCATTTGGATTTGTCAAGCGCTGGAGTAAGGAATTTTCTGACCCATTTGTTACAAGAAACTTATATACTTCACTTGTGCGTCCTATCCTGGAATATAGATCTGTAATTTGGGACCCACAGTACCAAATTCATTGCAATCGTATTGAATCTGTTCAGAAACAATTTTAACTGTTTTGTTTACGTCGGAATAACTGGACACCTCAAACCTTGCCGTCTTACAAAGAAAGACTATCGCTCATCAAATTACCTACACTGAAAAGTAGACGTACCATGCTGAATATCTGTTTTACGGCTGATTTAATTAACGGAAGATTTAAATCTGACTTCCTTATTAACAGCATATCGTTCAATGTACCCTTTAGACCTACCCGCAACTTTGAACTGCTCCACATTGAATACTTTCGATAGCTATATATAGCTATGTCTAATCCTGAATAGATAATGTTGAAAAAAACAGTATTTTTTGGAAAATTAATTAATTAGTTATATTGTTGTATAATTTTCGTAAATGCATTGAAGTAAAATATTGTCGTGAGGTCAAAGATTTCATGTATTTAAAATACGAATGTAAATTTTGCTTAGCATAGAAGACGCATTTCTCCAATATAAAATTTGTTTCCTTGACCAAAAGTCGATAAACTTTTCAATGAAGTCGTATTGTCCTTATAATTAAGTGATTTGAAATACAAATGTATCATAACATGAAAGAAAAACATTTTTTGGCTAATGTCAACTTGACTTTAACAATTCAGAAAAAATTCTTTAAAATTAATGAAATTGTCCGTAAATTTGTTGTCTTTTTGCATCTTGACTACAAAGCAAAAAATCGTTCAAATATAGGACATGTTTTCCAGAGTTTTTATTTTCTTCTTGCAATAACAGGTTGGCTGATAAGTCCCCGGTCTGACACATAGATGGCGTCGCTAGTATTAAATGCATATTACTTTTATATAGTACCAACCTTCAAATGATTCGTGTCACAATTTGACGTCTGTAAGTCAATTAGTTTGTGAGATAGAGCGTCTTTTGTGAAGCAACTTTTGTTATTGTGAAAAAAAAATGAAAAAAAGGAATTTCGTGTTTTGGGAAAATACTGTTTTCTGAAGGGAAAAAATACGGTGGAACCAAAAACTTGATAATGAGTTTCCGGACTCTGCCCCAGGGAAATCAACAATTATTGATTGGTATGCAAAATTCAAGCGTGGTGAAATGAGCACGGAGGACGGTGAACGCAGTGGACTCCCGAAAGAGGTGGTTACCGACGAAACCATCAAAAAAATCCACAAAATGATTTTGAATGACCGTAAAATGAAGTTGATCGAGATAGCAGAGGCCTTAAAGATATCAAAGGAACGTGTTGGTCATATCATTCATCAATATTTGGATATGCGGAAGCTCTGTGCAAAATGGGTGCCGCGCGAGCTCACATTTGACCAAAAACAACAGCGTGTTGATGATTCTGAGCGGTGTTTGCAGCTGTTAACTCGTGATACATCCGAGTTTTTCCATCGATATGTGACAAGGGCTCCATCACTACACTCCTGAGTCCAATCGACAGTCGGCTGAGTGGACAGCGACCGGTGAACCGTCTCCGAAGCGTGGAAAGACTCAAAAGTCCGCTGGCAAAGTAATGTCCTCTGTTTTTTGGGATACGCATGGAATATTTTTTATCGATTATCTTGAGAAGGGAAAAACCATCAAGAGTGACTATTATATGGCATTATTGGAGCGTTTGAAGGTCGAAATCGCGGCAAAACAGCCCCATATGAAGAAGAAAAAAGTGTTGTTCCACCAAGGCAACGCACCGTGCCACAAGTCATTGAGAACGATGGCAAAAGTTCATGAATTGGGCTTCGAATTGCTTCCCCACCCACCGTATTCTCCACATCTGGCCCCAGCGACTTTTTCTTGTTCTCAGACCTCAAAAGGATGCTCGCAGGGAAAAAATTTGGCTGCAATGAAGAGGTGATCGGCGAAACTGAGGCCTATTTTGAGGCAAAACCGAAGGAGTACTACCAAAATGGTATCAAAAATTGGAAGGTCGTTATAATCGTTGTATCGCTCTTGAAGGGAACTATGTTGAATAATAAAAACGAATTTTATTTTTCTTTGTTAGACCGGGGACTTATCAGCCAACCTGTCATATTAATAAAGGTATTTATGTATAAACAAATTCCAATTTCAAAATCCAAATTATACCAGCTACTTCAAAGTAAAAACAGTTTTCTTAATGCAAAAAAAACTTTAAACCAAAGACTTTAAACTTAAAATAAGTGTTAGCCTATATGGGAAGCGTTTTTATCTTAAATTTAAAAATTCAATATGTCAGTTGAGTTAAAGACGATTTCTCTAAATTAAAAATGTTTTTCTTTATTTTAAGGGAAATTTGCCTTACTTCAAAAATCTACCACTTCAGCAGAGAGATTTAACATTATCTGTTCGACATTATTGAATCTATTCAGAATTAGACATAGCTCTATACACGGTTGAAAAAGACTGTTTTTCATATGTTTGGCTATAAACATTATATGTTTGGAACACAAATTTTTAAACACAATATTTTTGAGTGCAAGCATATAATGTTCATAAACTAGCATAACATGTTTGGGACATATATGTTAATATGTTAGAACATATTATGTTTGGGACATAAAATGTTTGTAAATATAATATGCTTGAATGCAAACATATATTAATTTAGAAATAGCCTATAAACATATATGTGTTTAGTAGCTTGGAGCGCTATTTAACAGGGAGCGATATTGAATTAAGTTGGTGGTTGTTGCTTGTTATTACAAAATTAACATTTTATTTTTCCTTGGGCAATTGATCAGCTACTTCTTTGATCCTTACAAACTGTGTGGTCCGCTGTTCGAATCCCCGTCCGGCAAAAGGTAAAATTAAAATAAAATAAAAAATCATAAAATTGAATAATTTCTTCTACAATGTTTGTATTACAGAAAAAGGTGCTAAGAACTAAAAAATCTCGTGGAAGTGAGAAAGATGTCGGGGAATATACAATTGGTCAGAAACAAAATTTTGAGCATTCAGGTCGAAAACCTATGTTGTTAGCACCTATATTACCTGTTTATTTTCATAATTCATTATGATTGTAAATATATAAATAAATAAATAAAATTTTGAGCACAATATTGTTTGGGAGAATTTTTTTTAAGCATATAATATTTTTGGGTGCAAAATGCTTCCAAACATATTATATGGTCACATAATAACATATTGTTTTTTGGAAGATAACATTATTGAATTTGGATGCAAAAATACAAAATGTTTGGAACTTAGACTACCCAAACATATATTGTTTAGACCAATATGCTTTCAAACATATTATATATTGGTAGAGATCAAACATATAAATGTGTGGGCAATACCCAAAAATGTATATGCTTGAAGCAAAATATGTTTGGGAGTATATGTTACAGAAGCGATTTTTTGTGAGGGTGTATATATATATATATATATATATATATATATATATATATATATATATATATATATATATATATATATATATATATATATATATATATATATAGCATGCATACAGCATTGCATGAACTGGTCAGCTTTATTGAAAGCTCACTATCTGTCAAAGAATACACAATCGTGGCGTTTCTAGACATCGAAGGGGCGTTCAATAATCTCCATCCGAGCTCGATATTAAATGGACTGACAACTCTGAATGTTGATCCAGGTATACTTAGGCTGTTAGACGAACTTCTAATAAAGAGACGTATTTCACTCACACTAGGGTAAGCAAACATACAAAGGTATGTGAACAGGGGCACTCCCCAAGGAGGAGTTCTATCACCTCTTCTTTGGAATGTTGCTATAAACAACCTTCTGGTTTCTCTAGAAAAAGAAAGGATAAAAGTGGTGGCATACGCAGATGATGTGGCGCTAGCAGTCAGGGGAAAATTCCCATCCACAATCAGAGATATTATACAGAGAGCTCTCCGGATGACTGAGAAATGGTCGAAAGATAATGGTCTTGGTGTAAATCCAGCAAAGACAGAAATAGTCATGTACTGCAAAGATCGCAAAACTCCCACGGTTAGGCCCATTTCCTTAGGGGGTACTGAAATTCCCTTTGGTGAGTGTGCAAAATACCTTGGCGTTATTTTGGACAGGAAGCTGAATTTTAGGCTTAATATTGAAGAGAGGGCGAGAAAAGCCACGGTAGCGTTGTACTCGTGCAAAAAGGCAATAGGGAAAAAGTGGGGACTAAGACCAAAAATTGTGCATTGGCTATACACGGCAGTGGTTAGACCTATAATGCTATATGGTGTTGTAGTCTGGTGGCCGGCACTTCAGAAACCGACTTGTTTAGATAAAGTTCAGCGTATGGCGAGCTTATGTATCTCAGGCGCATTTAGTAAGACAGGAACAGACTCCCTTAATGTCATGCTACATCTATTGCCTTTAGATATTTTGGCCAAACAGTCAGCTGCAACAACGGCTGTGCGGTTGCGCGAGCTATCGCTGTGGTCGGAAAAAATGTACGGTCATAGTTCGGTCCTCAAAGTAATGCCAGATGTGCCTAACGTAGTGGATTACACCCTGGCAAAACCACTTTTCGACAAAAAGTTTGAAACTCTAATTCCCAACAGTGAGGCGTGGTGTACACAGACCCCGGGGAATAGAAGATATATAGATTTCTATACTGATGGCTCCAAATTGAATGGACAAGTGGGGTTCGGAGTGTATTCTAAAGATCTGGAAATTCGAATAGCGAAAAGATTACCTAATCACTGTAGTGTTTTTCAGGCTGAAATATTGGCAATAAGAGAGGTGGTGAATTGGCTGAGAAGTAATGTTCCAACAAATATTGGCATTAATATATACTCAGACAGTCAACCTGCAATAAAATCCTTGGACTCTGTGTTCCTTAACTCAAAAAACGGCCATAGACTGCCGCAAATCTCTCAACGAGATGGCTGAGCAGTACAATATTCACCTAATATGGGTGCCTGGTCATAGGAACATACCGGGGAACTGTGAAGCAGATGTGTTAGCAAGGCTAGGAACTACCTTACATATTCCAGGGGAACTAGAATCTGTTGGTATGCCTCTGGCCACCTGCTAGCTCTTACTGCGTGAGAAGGCTGTTATGATGGCCAATATTCGATGGGAAAATTGCAAGGGTTGTAACGACACCAAGCAAATATGGCCCCATTTAAACTTAAACCGCACACTAGATATGCTAGTGTTCTCAAGGCGTCAGATAGCACTCCTAATATCTGCTATAACGGGTCGCTGCCTGATAGGCGAATTTGCAAAAACTATAGGTGCGAAGTATAATGACTATTGTATAAGCTGTCATGACGTGGAGGAAAAGGAATCAATTAAACACCTCTTGTGTGAGTGTCCTGCTTTTTGTGTAAGGCGTAAGCGAATTTTAGGAGCATATAGCTTTAGATTACTGGCTGACCTGGAAAACGTTAACTTAAGCAGTTTGTTAATGTTTTTGGAGCAATCTGGTTGGTTCCACTAAAGTAAATAATGGAGAAGGTTCAGTGGTTAAGACTAGAAGTGCCCATATGTAATAGGTACTTTTAGTTAAATGTGGTATCACAATGGACTGAATAGTCTAAGTGAGCCTGAAATTTAATCGGGCTGCCACTTTAACCTATCCTAACCTAACCTAATATGACTTAAATATTGTTACAGTCTCACAAAAGTACAATTAAAATGAATATAATTAAATTATGTAACATGAATTTTAATGAAATACAGCTTTTGAGTTTCTTCAATTTCAATCAAAAATGTGACACCCGATACAAAAAAATTGTAACGTTTTTTTCTAGCTATTTATTTAGCTATTTTTTAGGCAAATTTACACTGAAAAAAATATTGACCTAATATGGAAGATTATGCAACTTAAATTTTAGTACTCAAAATTTACGCAATGTAAGGGCAAAATTTTTTAAAACAATGAAATTTTAATTAAAATAAAGTTTATAATCCTTGCTTCAATTTTTTTTTTCATTAAATTTAGGACACAAATCTTGAAATTTGCGTCTCTCTGCTGAAGTTGTAGATTTTTGAAGTAAGGCAAATTTTCCTTAAAATAAAAAAACATGTTTAATTTAAAAAAAATCGTATTTAACTCAACTGACATATTGAATTTTTAAATTTAAGATAAAAACGCTTCAAATATACGCTAAGACTTATTTTAAAGATTTGCATCTTTGGTTTAAATTTTTTTTTAACATTAAGAAACCTGTTTTTACTTTGAAGTACATGGAATAATTTGGATTTTGAAATTGGAATTTGTTTGTACATAAATACCTTTATTAATATGCAGTGGGTAACAGCTTATTCCGTGCAGTAGAAATTTTGGGATTCACCTTGAAATTTTGGGATTCACCTCGACTTTGCGGACAATATAACGCTCATCAGTCTCGTTAAAAATCTTATTGGGTGCTTTTCTGTCTCTATCTTGAATGCGATTTTCGTGCACATAACGTTCTATGATGCCTCGGACGGTGGAGGAGCTCATATTAACCATTGACGCAATTTGCCGCTGTGATTTTCCATTTTTGAAATGTGTTAAGACAAGTTCGCGCCCAAATTTATAAGAAGCGTGTGTTGACTCTAGCATACGCAAAATTACACTAATAGTCATACAATAATATTAGCAAACACTCTAAAAAGAGTTATATAGGGAATACCGTTAGATAGAGTGCATATTACATGTTAAACATGTTACATGGTCACCATACAAAAATAACATTTTGCTCTTGAAACCTGTTTGAGGTGATCATATTCCTTCTCTGCGTGAAGGGACGCTGAAATTCTAGCGAAAACGTTTCAATTTTTGAAGATACAATTATTTATATATTGAAATATTCACTGCACGAAATAAGCTGTTACCCACTGTATCTCAAAAAGAAAATAAAAACTTGATGAATGAGATCTGTATCCAATTTTAATTTTAGTGATCCTAGATTTAAAGCCAGGCAGGTCCGTAAAAAATGTCGTTATTTTAAAGAGGCCGCATCTTTGGCTCGGAATCAATACCAAAATCATTAAGGGAAGGTTTTTTTGAGTGTAGAGGTTTTTGGTGAAACAATTCTGGAAACGATGATAAGTAGACACCTCCAAAATATGGACAAAATTTAGAAGACCGTGGGTGTCATTCCTGAGAGCTTTCACTGTACT
The DNA here is from genome assembly GCF_050003625.1 of Haematobia irritans. Classification (NCBI taxonomy): domain Eukaryota; kingdom Metazoa; phylum Arthropoda; class Insecta; order Diptera; family Muscidae; genus Haematobia; species Haematobia irritans. The sequence goes on from NC_134401.1 coordinate 62,658,950, forward strand.
CAAGAATGGCCGACGTCTAAGACGTATATCGTAAACGTCGAAATTATAATAAAATATATCAACCGTTAATCACAAAAATTCCAATTTTTTGTTTATAAAACTTTTGATATTGTTTGCGAGGACAAAACTTTATTGTTTCGTATTGTATATGTTAGTTTTAATGAATTGAAGGCTACATTCTAGTTGGAATGAGTCGATGTAATTGACGGATGAAAACAAGGAAAACGTTGTCCTATTTACTGTTCGAACACTTAGCTTCCATATCCTGTTGTGAATAGGTGATAGTGACAAATGGTTTAGGAGACGAGAGTCATGTAATCAATTGAAATCCATGGAGACATGCTATGTACTAAATTGATTCGCAATTAGCGAATGGATATCTGCATGTATATGAGGGTTCATAGCAAAAAGAGTTGTAATGTGAAAACAAATGTCGTTCATATAAATATATTTTAACTTTGGTAAAATTTCCGGAATTATAAGAAATTTTGGCAGCTATAGAAATCGCACCACAAGGCGCGATGGAAATAGCAATACGAATCTAGCCACGTGAGAAGTTGAAAATGTTGCCAGCATTAGCGTAGCTAGACAATTTTCCTAGGGGGGGCTATAGCCCCCCTAGCTAAAAATTTATAGACTGAACTTATGGGTTCAATTATTGTTTTATTTCATAAAAAGAATAAAAAATAGACATCAAAATAATATATAATAAAGCAATTAAAAGTAGTTCCACACTTTTCCCAGCAAAAAACTTGGGAATTGTTTTAAAGGCACAACTTTAAAAGCACTTCCAAAAATGTCCTCACAAAGAAGTTAATTATATTAACTACACAGGAAGTTTTTTACTTCAGTTTTTTCATATTTTAATGCGTAATTTTTGTTTTCTTTTTTCAAATAGTTTAAAAAAAGAGTAAGAATAAATAAATTGGTAAAAATTATTCAAATTTTTCCACAAAAATGCTAAATCCATTATAGAAAAATCGATAATTTTTGAAAATATTCAAACAAGCGTTAGAATGCATTAAAAATCATAAAAAATATAAAAATTATTATAAAATAATGTTTCTTGAAGCTCGAGGTCTTTATAAATATTTTTAGAATTCTAACAAAAGGTCGACCAAAAATCAAATAAAAAACGAATAAATAAAAATTATTTGTTTGGAAAAATATCACACAATTTTTTAATTCACATTCAAAACTCTGAATTCGGATCACACCGTAAGAAGTGATGCAAATTTATTACAGCGGCTGTTGAAACGGTGGACATTCGTTCTATGACGAGTTCCTATTACATTCATCGCTTCTCCCCCAATTTTGCACCACTTCCGGACCCAAAAAGAACATTTTCACTTCTTTTTTGGCGACGCTTTTTTGCAGCATTATTAAGATATTAATTTATGAAAGAATAGTTTTAATACCAATTGCTATTTTTTAATTGAGATGACTAAACCAGACTAAACAATGTAATAAAGGAGCTTTACAGCCTGTTTCTGTATGTCGAATGAGCTCTGTGGATCGACTAAAATAGAAACAAACAGCTGAATTTATAACCAAAAAACAGCTGTTTCTATGCATTTCAGTCGATCGATTGAACTCGTTCGACATACAGAAACAGGCTGTTAGTTATTCAACTAAACCATAAGTTCAATCACAGCTCTATTTCATAAATATCAGACTTCAAACATTGCCATCGGCAACTGCTACCCAAGTAATTCGATTGTGCATGAAAGTTTTTAGCGGAACTTTGTGCGATTGTATATACTTCTCATTTTTATAAAAATATAAAATCGTAAATAGGTTTTCAAATTCTGGGGGGGCTAAATTTTTTCTGGGGGGGTCTAAGCCCCCTCCCCAGAGGCCTTCCTACGCTTATGGTTGCCAGCAACCTAAAAAATGCTATCATTTCAGCGGACAGAAAATAATTCAAAGAAGCAAACAGGGCAATCGCAGCACTCTCGTTTGTCGGCAGTGCTGAGAATGGCCGCAATTTGGCTCTATGTGTGGCACTATTTACACAACAGGATTCGAAGCCTTTTCGCACTTTTTAGCCGACCTGTAGACGGGTCGACATGTTGCGGCACATCTTTGGCAGTCGAACCTTTCCTAAGGTAACGACATCAAAAGGTGGTAATACATCAAGAAAGAGGTTCAAGGAACCTCGAAATGCTTTGTGTATCCTAAAGAAATTAGGATCAATCGACTCAAGCACGTTGTCGGCTACGCAAAGCAATTCCATAAAATGGGCGCAAGGAATTTTTGAAGCTGACAGAAGGAAACAATTGCCGGATGAGCTGCTATCTTCCAAAAAGGATCAAAAATCGTTTGCCTCAGTCGCAAAAAGCAGCCTTGTGATGGCTATCATTAACAAAGGTGCATCAGTATGGTTTCAAAGCGAAAATGATGGAATTGAAAGAATAACGAAAGCGTTTTTATGAAGATATTACAGCAATATTGAATAATAATGCTGTAATGCAAAGAAAATATAGTACAAAACAATTCGAGGAGGTACAAAAAAAAATATATATTTTAAAAAACTTCAAAAAATCTCATGCCCTGTTCCTGTATATCGAACGAAAACCCATTCGAAAGAAAGGCAGTCACTCGAATTCGAATGAATTTGAGTTTTTATATTTTTGAAAGTTCGTTTCGGTTGTATGAGAATACATTAAATATCAAAAATGGGTATTTTCAAATTTTTGGCCTGAGAATTCGTTCAAATGTTAACAATGTTTTTACTTTTTTCTTGACTCTTATTGTATATGTTCGTTTATTGCTCGACAACAAAATATGAAGTGAATTGCCTTTCGAAATAGAAGAACAAAAATCAATTTTCTTTCGTTTGGAATACGAAAGAAAGCTTTCGTTCGATATACAGGAACAGGCCATCAATTTGTGCTACAAAATTTGATTTGTTTTGAATGCAATCATAATGGTGTTTAAACGAATGTACAAAATAGTACACTCCTCAATAATTTTAAAATTATTTTTAAGGATTTACAAATAATGTTCTTGGTTATGTTTATATTGAACTTGTGAAACATAATTTTTAAATTGAGTAAGAACACAATTTTATGTTTGGGAGAAAGTGCTTCAAAACATATGATATGTTCTTATATATCGGTTTATAAGGAGCTATACACAACTTCTGCATAGTTGTTATGAGGTCTATTCTAACATCGCGCACCAAGTTTCATCTGGATCCAAAGAAATTTACTCTTCCAAGAAGTTCCGGAGCTAAAATCAAGGGGCTATGCATAATTAATGGCCGATATCGACCAATTTTTACATGGTTGTTAGAAGGCACATCAACTAGCACCACGACCCTCAAAATAATTCCAGATAAATAATGCCAAACTTAGTGGATTACTCAATGATGAAGCCGGTTTCTGGCAAAAGCTTTGAAACTGTAATTCTCAACAGTGAGACGTGGATCACACAGACCCCTGGGAACAAAACGTTAAGTAGATTTCTTCTCCGATGGATCCAAATTGTATGGACAAGTGGGTTTTGGAGTATATTCTAAAGACCTTGAAAATAAATAGTGAAAAGATTACGTAATCACTGTAGCGTTTTTCAGGCTGAAATATTAGCAATAAAAGAGGTGGCAAATTGGCTGAGATGTAAAGTTACAGCAAACAAAGGCTTAGACTCTTCAATCAAAAACGTCCATTGACTGCCGCAAATCTGTCAACGAGGTGGCTCACCAGTACAATATGGTGAGTAGTATTAGTGCCTGGACACAGGAACATGTCAGGGAACAGCGAAGCGGATGGGTTAGCAAAGGTAGGAACTTCCTTACATATTCCAGAGGAACTAGAATCTGTTGGTATGCCTCTGGCTACCTGAAAGCTAATACTGCGTGAGAAGGCTGCTATCATAGTGAATGTTCGATGGGAGGATTGCAAGAGAGGCAATGACGTTTTCTTTTCTTGTACAATATGCACACTTTTTTCTTTTAAGTTGATTCCTAAGTAGGCAGTAGTTCGAAAAGGTTTCGAATTCTTTTGTGGACATAACGCCACGTACAGAGACAAATAGAGGGCATTTCAGAACTTCCAACAAAAGAGAGTGCTGCGATTGCCAATTTTGCCGATTTATCGGCATTTTGACGATTTTTTACTCACAAAATGGACAATTCCATTTTTTCCCGATTTTAGATACATAGTTTAGGGAGTTGACTTCTGAATAAGTTGTCATGATGCGGAGGAAAATGAATGAACTAAACACATCTTGTGTGATTGTCCCGCATTTTGTGTCAGCGTAAGCGAATTTTAGGAGCACACAGCATTAGATTACTGGCGGACCTGGAAAATGTTAAAGTCTGCTAACACTAAAAAAAGTGAACTATATTTCACAAAAACAATTTAACTTTATTTTAGTTCATGGAATTATTATGTTTGGAGAAAGTTTGCTTTACCCTAATAATTGTTTGCGTACGTTAGTTAAATGAACTAAAAATAGGGACAAATTATACACAAAAGAAGGATAAAGATTTACTAAATCTGCACTTCTCACAAAATAGTTCATTATCTCTTTAAATTTTACTACAAATGTGCCCATCTTGAACTTCGTATGACACTAAAGACATTCTTTAAATTTTGAACTCCAATTTTTTCTTTCAAGCTACAAAATTTTCTTTAACAAGTGAAAAAAATAATTTGTGTCTAATAAATTTCTTTAATTTGCCGAAAAATATTTACTTAATTTTGAGATATCGGTGTGATGTCAGCCGATATCACAGTTAAAGTTTTCTAAAAATAATCTAAATTTTCTAAAATCAACCACAATGTTTCTTCCTGGTGGATTCACTGTTTTTCCAGTAAATGTTTTTAGAATAATATGGATGGTTCAACAGAAGAAAATAATCGTGTTGGTTCTACGGTAAAAATTATAAGTGTATATATGTAATAGGTATCATAATAGTCTAAGTGAGTCTGAAAAAAATCGGGCTGCCACTTTAACCTAACCTTTATTCCGTTCGACTTTTTTGGTTGAACCCTAATTATTCTATGCGTTTTGAAGCATAAATAATTTCATGATAGGCAAATATTTATGAGTCTCTCACTCAAAAAAAAAAGTCGACCAAAAATTTCGTTAGGCGATTTAACTCTATTTTTATATAAATGAAGTCAACAATTTAACTAAATACGAAATTCTCTTAAAATAGTTCATATTGTTTCTAAGATTAAAATTTAATTAAGTTTTATTTAAACTGTGTTTAGAATTTTAAAAATTCTTAATATATCTACTTAAATTGTGTCTATCTAGTAGGGGTGTGCGCGAGACACGAAATTGTCGTGACACACGTGATTCTCGCGTGAATCACGTGAGACAAAATCTGAAGTAACTCTCGTGAATGTGCGTGAATGGGACTAAAACAAACATGTCGTGAGTGAGCGTGCGTGGGAAATAAAATCGTTTCGTCAATGTGCGTGAATAAAATTTTCCGAATTTTATTTGACATTTCTCTATTTCATACTTACTCAATTTGAACCATGGAGAGATACACAATCCAACAACGTGTTAAATGGTTCCACACTGAAAAAACAGTGAACCCTTTTCCATTGCAAAATGAACTAAACTATAGTAATATTGACCATGATTTAGCCCTTAAGATTTTTTTCAACTTGTCTAGTTTATAATTTTCTTAAATTTTAGTTCATCTATAACATTGTATTTTAGTTCATTTTTACAACACCATAAGATTTATATACCCCTACCAAGTTAAAAAGTCAATATTCTTTTGGTTTACTTGCTTATTTTGTGGGAAACCCGATAATAAAAATTGGTTAACAGTTTCTTTAAAATGTCGACAACTAAACTATTTTTAAATCAATCCTTCCACAGTACAGAGAAATTAAATAATTAAAGGAACAACAAATCGTTTTACTATTATGAAAATGTTCATACATTAAAATTAAACTTTCTTTAAGCAAAAGTACTTTATTATAAAAACTTATGATGAAAGTTCTTAATACAATGTTTTTTGTGAATAAAAATTATGACCACGTGGAACAGAGAGTAGTTCATTTGAACCCCCTGTTTGGACATTTTGACTTATCCTTTTTTTATTCATCGTAGGTATTTTTTCACATATCTTGCTGGAAAAAAATGGAAACAATAATGAAAATTGTTAAAAATTAACACCATGTAATGAAATATAATTTTTAATTCTTCATTTTAGCTTGTAACTTACCATATTTGGGGGCATTTTATCAAATGGTGTTAGGAATTCAACTTTTCTTTGGAAAACGTATCTCATAAAAGTTGTACCTGAAACAATTAGAGAAATAATGAAGTATTTTATATAAACTCATAAAACTGTGTTGTTATCGATGTGAAGGGTATAATAAAATAAATATTCTAGTTGAAAGAAAAACAAGGTTTTAATATAAAACTTACCAATTCTCTATTAAATTGTACGCTGAGGGGAAATATAAAAAGTTGTCCAAATTTATTTGGATTACTCTGAAATTAAATAAATATTTTTTACATTGATTAAAATTATTAAATAGGTTTCCAAAAAATCTAATGAAAAAAATAATAATATGCATAAAAATATTATGGTTAACCCTAGACAGTCATCATTTATTTGACGACACGTAATTTCATTTTCGATTTAAAATGCATTTTAGTCTTTTGGAAAATGGTAAATTTAAGTTATACTAATTCGACCGTTTTATGAATTTTTGTGTTATACTACTTAAAACCAAATTGAATAAGAAAATAAATTCAAGTTTGGTTCACTTTTTCGCTCACGATGAAAATTATAGCGTCTTGAAATGAGCCGTAGTCAAAATGACGAAGGATGACGTTAATGTACAAAAAATAAGGATGACTGTACAGGGTTAAAAGAAAGTTAAGGAATCCTTACCAATTCACTATTAAATTACAAGCAAAGGAGTACTAAAAATTTTTCCAAATTTTTAAGGGGTTATTCTGAAATTAAATATTTGTTTTTTACATTAAAAATATAACATTGGTTTCCAAAAAATTTGATTAAAGAAATACTAACATAAGGTATTAAAAACCTGTAATTTTGATGATAAAAAGGTCATAAAAACGTAAATATTCTAGTTGAAAGAAAGCCAATTTTTAAAAGAAAACTTACCAATGCTCTATTTTTTAAATTTGTTTGAATCCATCTGGAGTTGCTCTGAAATTAAATATTGCTTTTACAACAAAGAAAAACATTAAACTGGTTTCCAAACAAATTAATTAACAAATAATAATATACATAAAAAATATTCTTTTTAAAAGAAATCCATATTAAAAAAATACTTACCAATTTATGACTAAACTGTACGCTGAGATATAACAAAAATTTTCCAAATTCATCTGGAATTGAATATTAATTTTTTACAATGAATAATGAAAATTTCAATACACCTTCAATTCCAACATATTTTACTAAATATTCTTAATAACTTTTTTCTAAACTACCGATAAAATATTAATAACTTTCATTTAAAAGGTTTAATAAACAAACACCAATATATGTCTCAAAAATCCAAAATATTCCATGCCTTTATATTCCCTTGTTGCATACCTGCTTAAAAGATGCAACAACCCACGCCAACGCCAACTGTACAACTGAAGCATGCCAAACAAAACCAAGCAAAGTCAAAACATCCCTACAACAACAAAAACACATGTGCCTTTATTGAAAACAACACCTCATCCAGCCAAAAACCATCAACGAGTAACAAACACACGCACACACAAACCACTAAATGAACAAAAATAAAAACAACCCCACGCTCATGTATACACAACAAAACTCAAGTAACATCATCTTTACATTAATCACATTCCACTATTCCGATAAAGATCTCTGTACTATGCATTAGTTCATCGCATCTGCTGACAATTTACTCTAAGAATAATATTCGTAAAGGCACACCAGTTTATGAACGATGAAACGTTTAACTTAAAGTTTGCAAAATTTTCATGAAATGTTATCTACCATTTTTGACGAAAATGTCTATAAATTTAATTACATGTGAACTAAAAATATTTCATTGGGTAATTTTTTACCAACAATTATTAACTATAGGAATTGTCAGTAAGAAATTGCTATCCACTTTCAAGTTCATTTTTCGTAAAAAAATAGTTTCTCATACAAAAAAATCTTATAGTAAATTGCATTTATTATTTAGAAAATACTTTACATTTCACAAGTAGTTTTATAGCATGACAAACGAATTTTTAACTAACAGTTAAGAAATTTTTTAAGGAAATTTCCATCGTATTTTGTAGGCCATGAACTAAACGATTGCTACTTAGAATTTGTAAAATTTCCTTTCGAGTAGTTCATTTTCGTTGAAGATACGAAAAATGAACTAAAATTCTGGAAAATTCTTGTAATAAATTTTTGTAAAAATCTTCTTAAATTTACGAGACACTTTTTTTCTGTGCAAGAAATGGCAACAGTGGATGATCAATTTTCGAAGAAAATCATCTTCAGAGATGAAGCACATTTTCACCTCAGTGGATTAACAGTCAATAAACAGAGTTGCAGCATTTGGGCGAATGAGAATCCAAGAGTGATTGTCGAAAAATCAATGCACCCACAAAGACTGTTTGGTGCGGTTTATGGGCTGGCGGCATCATCGGGCCGTATTTTTTCCAAAATGAGGCCGGTCAGGCAGTTACTGTGAATGGTGTTCGCTATCGTGAGATGATAACGAACTTTTTATGGCCCGAATTGGAAGATGTGGATGAGGACGATATGTGGTTTCAGCAGGATGGTTCCACTTGCTACACAGCTAACGAAACAATGGCTCTTTTGCGCAACAAATTCAATGGCCGTGTTATCTCACGTAATGGCGATGTCAATTGGCCGCCAAGATCATGTGATTTGACACCGTTGGACTTTTTTCTTTGGGGTTATTTGAAAGAAAAGGTGTACGTCGATAAGCCAACAACAATTCAGTAGCTAAAGGATGAGATAATTCGGCACATTAACGGCATAGAACCTCCATTATGCCTCAGCGTCATCGAAAATTGGGACCATAGGATGAAGGTGTGCCACCGAGGTCGCGGCGCCCATTTGGCCGATATTTTGTTCCATACATAATTGAGTAATACCAATATATCATAATAAAATAAAATTACAATAATTTCCTAAATAGTTTGTGTTTTGTTCAAAATCAACATCGGCCCTTGAAATTTTAACCACCCTTTATATAAATTTAAAAAAACATATGGAATTCATTCCACACATCTAACCGGACAAATCCAAATCAGCTGGCTTTGCCTTATAACGGAACTTCCAAACGGTAACGATTGCACATGTTTGGTGTGTTAAATAAGTCAGGAGTAATAAACCATGCATTTCATTTGTTAATTACTGGTTGCTGCTACAACAGACCAATATGGCGCCTTCTCGTACTCATACTTCAATTGAAATATGACACTAATTTTACGATTGCGTGATGAAAATAGAACCATAAAAATAAAAATAATAATATATAAAAATAATAATATAATAAAAAGGAGCACTTTGACCACGATATAATACACAAATTGCAGGACGATAATACACTGAATGGAAAATGTACGTCATGAGAACAAATTTTTACGTCCCGATGACGAATTTTTCGTCAAAAATGAGCTAAGGTAACATTTCATTGTAATTCATCGCTGTGATGAACATATTTACATCCCATAGATCACAATATTACGCCCAGGTGATGAAAGTATTTCATCTATGCGATTATATTTTTCGTATATGGGATTATTCTCTTTCATCCATGCTGCGATGATGAAATTCTTCAAAAGTACGATTCTCTTGCGTCGTCGCTACGAACGCGATCGTCACAGCGATGAATGATTTTCCTAAATTTGACATAATCCACTGATCAATATGATGAAATCGATTCATCAATTTGATGTAATCGATACATCAATATGATGTGAACCGTTCATAAATTTGATGTAACATATTCATCAATATAAGTCAATTTTATGGTAAGGGATATGTTCGCTACATAGACAAACTTATATTAATGCATTGACGGATATTATTATATTCGTCCGCTCGATAATATCAATTCGTTTACATTGAGAACATTTCCGTCCTTATCACAAATTTGACTTATATTGGTGAAGAGATTACATCAAATTGATAAATGGATTATCAGAAATATTTTCTACGACACTTTTAATAAACAACCATATTGTGTTTTGATTTAATTAAATTTAAATTTTATTTATTTGAAATAGAGAACAACTAACGAAATAAATACGTATATAAAATTTATCATACACGTCTTCCAAAGCTGTTGATTTTGAAAAATTTACCATCTAGATACACAAACATTCTGTTACTTTAATAGTGTTTAGATCACGATTAACAAGGAAGAAAAGGTTTATGGGTTCATCCTGTGGGGTAAAAACAATGATAAAGAAGAATTTAGAAATTGATATTTTGAATTATTGTAAAATATATTCGATCCTTTTAGAATTTTGAACAAAATTTAACTCACCCGATTTGTGTCCAAATGTTCACCTTCCTTTTGAGTTTTTTGTTCATTCAATTCGTCTTTCTCCTTTGATTTCAGTTTAAAACCATATTCGCTTTTCACAGAACGAAAAATGTTGCGGCAATTATCTGTAAATTTGGAAATGCTTACATAAATATGTAACATATAAATGTTTTCTAAAACAATAAATTGTCCAAAATAAATTTAAAATTACACTTGTTATCTCCGCAACGAATTCATTTTCTATTTTTTCTTGTAACGCAGGCGCATGCCTCTCAAAAGGATAATGTCCCACAACATCGTCGATTGTCTATGTGTTTAAGCAAATTATAACATTTTAAATGCTTAAAATATTTTTTCATTTTGGTTAAATTGTTTTCCATATATAACAATTCACGTCTTTTTGTTTTTACTCACTTTTTTTTTTTCTTTTCTTTTCACTTTCACAATTTTAATTAATTAGCTCTTTATTTTCGGCATGCGCGACCACTTTTACACTTTGAACTAAACCCATCAACTGAGAAGAACCATTTGAAATATTCTTACCGCACAGAAAAGAAAAAAAAAACAAGTATATATGGCCGTAAGTTTAACCAAGCCAAATCTTAATGTTGAAGAAATTATTCAATTTTATAATTTTTTTTAAATTTTACCTTTCGCCTGGACGGAGAATCGAACCGAGGACCATACAGTTTGTAAGCCAACACACTACCACTGGGCTACGTAGCTGTTATAGTCACCAGTAGACAAATATCGATATAAGTTACATATATATAGCATAGTTTGCAGCGCCCATGCAATCATAACATTAAAGGGTGATACGGTGAAAATTTGGTCAATATAAATTTGACGTATTTCCTTCAATTTTGCACCTGAGCACCCCTCATTTTGAAGGTGTGTGTGTGTAGAATGTTGCTCCTATTTTGATTTTGGAATTCACTCTTCAGTTGTCAAAATGCCGTCCAAGCAAGAAGAGCAGCGTATCAAAATTTTGCTCACGCATCGCGAAAATCCGAGCTACTCGCACGCAAAGCTGGCAAAATCGCTAAAAGTTGCCAAATCAACCGTTACAAATGTAATTAAAGTGTTTGGGGAACGTTTGTCGACAGCCAGGAAGTCTGGATCGGGGGAAAATCGAAAACCGGAAGCCGCTGAGACGACAAAGAGAGTTGCCGGTAGTTTCAAGCGAAACCCTAACCTCTCCGAGATGCCGCAAATAAGCTGGGTGTATAGTCTACAACTGTGCATCGAGCCAAAAAACGAGCCGGACTATCGACTTACAAGAAGGTAGTGACTCCAAATCACGATGATAAACAAAATACGACAGCCAAAGCGCGATCCCGGAGGCTGTACACGACGATGCTGACGAAGTTAGACTGCGTGGTAATGGACGACGAAACCTACGTCAAAGCCGACTACAAGCAGCTTCCGGGACAGGAGTTTTATACGGAAAAAGGAAGGGGAAAGTTAGCAGATATTTTCAAGCACATAAAACTGTCCAATTTCGCAAAGAAATATCTGGTTTGGCAAGCCATCTGTACCTGTGGCTTGAAAAGCAGCATTTTCATAGCTTCCGGGACTGTCAACCAAGAAATTTACGTGAAAGAGTGTTTGAATAAACGTCTGCTGCCTTTCCTGAAGAAACACGGTTATTCATTACTGTTTTGGCCGGATTTGACATCTTGCCATTACGGTAAAAAAGCCATGGAGTGGTACGCCGCCAACAACATGCAGGTGGTTCCCAAGGACAAGAACCCTCCCAACATGCCAGAGCTCCGCCCAATTGAGAAATACTGGGCTATTGTCAAGCGGAACCTAAAGAAGACAAAAAAAACTGCTAAGGACGAGCAGCAGTTCAAGGCAAACTGGCTTTCTGCGGCGAAGAAGATGGACAAGGTGGCTGTACAAAATCGGATGGCAGGTGTCAAGCGTGAGGCCCGGCAATTCGGATTTGAAAAAGCGAAAGCCTAACTGAATATTTTTCCTGAATTTTATACTAATTGAACTTGGAAAAGAAATTTAATTTGATTTTTTAAATAAACGATTTCACCGATTTACACGCGTTTTCCCTTGACCAAATTTTGACCGTATAACCCTGTATTTAACAGAAACATACATGTGTTGGCAACGTGGAGCAGTGGTTAGCATGTCTGCCGTGCATGCAAAGGGTCGTGGGTTCAATCTCTGCTCCGACCGAACACCAATTGTTTTTATACCCTCCATCATAGGATGGGGGTATATTAACTTTGTCATTCCGTTTGTAACACATCGAAATATTGCTCTAAGACCCCATAAAGTATATATATTCTGGGTCGTGGTGAAATTCTGAGTCGATCTAAGCATGTCCGTCCGTCCGTCCGTCTGTTGAAATCACGCTAACTTCCGAACGAAACAAGCTATCGACTTGAAACTTGGCACAAGTAGTTGTTATCGATGTAGGTCGGATGGTATTGAAAATGGGCCATATCGGTCCACTTTTACGTATAGCCCCCATATAAAGGGACCCTCAGATTTGGCTTGTGGAGCTTCTAACAGAAGCATATTTCATCCGATCCGGCTGAAATTTGGTATATGGTGTTGGTATATGGTCTCTAACAACCATGCAAAAATTGGTTCACATCGGTCCATAATTATATATAGCCCCCATATAAACCGATCCCCAGATTTGGCTTGCGGAGCCTAAAAGAGAAGCAAATTTCATCCGATCCGGCTGAAATTTGGTACATGGTGTTGGTATATGGCCTCTAACAACCATGCAAAAATTGGTCCATATCGGTCCATAATTATATATAGCACCCATATAAACCGATCCCCAGATTTGGCTTGTGGAGCCTCTAAGAGAAGCATATTTCATTCGATCCGGCTGAAATTTGGTACATGGTGTTGGTATATGGTCTCTAACAATCATGCAAAAATTGGTCCACATCGGTCCATAATTATATATAGCCCCCATATAAACCGATCCCCAGATTTGGCTTGCGGAGCCTCAAAGAGCAGCAAATTTCATCCGATCCGGTTGAAATTTGGTACATGATGTTGGTATATGGTCTCTAACAACAATGCAAAAATTGGTCCACATCGGTCCACAATTATATATAGACCCCATATAAACCGATCTTTAGATTTGGTTTGCGAAGCCTCAAAGAGAAGCAAATTGCATCCGATCCGGCTGAAATTTGGTACATGGTATTGGTATATTGTCTCTAACAACCGTGCAAAAATTGGTCCACATCGGTTCATAATTATGTATAGCCCCCATATAAACCGATCCCCAGATTTGGCTTGCGAAGCTCCAAGAGAAGCAAATTTCATCCAATCCGGTTGTAATTTGGAACATGGTGTTAGTATATGATCTTTAAAAACCGTGCCAGAATTGGTCCATATCGGTCCATAATTATATATAGCCCCCATATAAAACGTTCTCCAGATTTGACCTCCGGAGCCTCTTGGAGGAGCAAAATTCATCCGATCCGGTTCAAATTAGGAACGTGGTGTTAGTATATGGTCTCTAGCAACCATACCAAAATGGGTCCAATCACACAAAAATTGGTCCATATCGGTTCATAATCATGGTTGCCACTAGAGCCAAAAATAATCTACCAACATTTTATTTCTATAGAAAATGTTGTCAATATTTTATTTCTAGATAAAATTTTGTTAAATTTTTATTCGGTTCATAATAAAATTTTTATCATTGTCAAAATTTTATTTCTATAGAAAATTTTATCAAAATTTTATTTCTATAGAAAAGTTTGTTCAAATTTTATTCGGTTCATAATCATGGTTGCCACTCGAGCCAAAAATAATCTACCAAGATTTTATTTCTATAGAATATTTTGTCAAAAGTTTATTTCTATAGAAAATTTTGTTAACATTTTATTTCCGTAGAAATTTTTGTCAAAATTTTCTTTCTATAGCAAATTTTGTCAAAATTTTTATTTCTATAGAAAATTTTGTGAAAATTTTATTTCTATAGAAAATTTTGTTAAAATTTTATTTCTGTAGAAAATTTTGTCAAAATTTTATGTCTACTTTGTCAAATTATGAATTATATACGTATTGGATCGATCTTTTTTGATTTAATATATACCACGTATAGACTTACATACAATTTAGAAGATGGTGTTAGGAGGTTTTACGATACCTTGCCATCGGATGGCAGTGTTTAGAAGAAGTTTCTACGCAATCCATGATGGAAGGTACATAAGCTTCGGCCTGGCCGAACTTACGGCCGTATGTACTTGTTCTGTTTTTTTTTATTAATTTATAAATGTTCACTACGTTAATTTATAAATGTTCACTACATTTCGTTTATATCACTACGTGATATAAACGAAATGTTCACTACGTTTTTTGATAAAATATTACTTTTTAATTGCAAAAATAACAAGTTAGTAACAAAAAACTGGGTTTGATATAAAAGTTTGAAATTTTGGAAGGAATTCAAAAACCTTAATAAAAGGAGAACGTGGATTTGAGTATAAAAATACATCAATAATGTAATAATATACACATAAATTTATTTAGACGTTAACAGTTTTTACTAGCATTTAACACCATTCTAAATGCATTTAAAACTTATCGTTTTGTACTTAATTTTTTACCTTTAAGGCCGGTATTATGTTAAGTTGGCATTATCGCTCTAAAATGACCATGTTTTGCATATTACTTTTCTTTAATAATTCATTTTAATTTCAATTGTTTTAGTGCAAAACTTTAACTTAATGCCCGCTTTTATATTTGGGTGTCCGTCAACTCCTCTTGGACTACTTATTAATAAAGAGGAACTAAACTTGGGTTTTATACATTTTACTGTTTAATTTGTCACTATTTCCTCCTTTTTTTCCTTCCACCATATGATGGGGGGTATATTAATTTTGTCATTCCATTTGTAACACATCGAAATATTGCTCTAAGACCCCATAAAGTATATATATATATTCTGGGTCGTGGTGAAATTCTGAGTCGATCTCAGCATGTCCGTCCGTCCGTCCGTCCGTCTGTTGAAATCACGCTAACTTCCGAACGAGACAAGCTATCGACTTGAAACTTGGCACAAGTAGTTGTTATCGATGCTAAATTGAAACAAATATAAAAAGCCAAATTCAAATTGACAGTTATAGAAGTCAATACATATTTTTTGTTTGTTTATTTGAATTGTTTCCATGACTTTATTTCACTTCAATATGCATCAGCTTAGAGTGAGCGAAAAGGTAACTCATTGCTGATCGATAAATATTGAGTTAGCTAAAAGTCGCCTCAAATAAGTTAGTAAAAAGTTAGTTTGATTTTGAGTGAGTTCGAGAAATTCTAACAGGGTAATGCCAAAATGATAAACAAAACACATGTCCACACATACGTAAAATGCTGCTCTCAAGGCGAAAACATACGCTGTTTTTTTTTTTTTTTCAAATGTGTATTCTCTTGGTTCCGAATCTCTATTCTCTTTATTCCCAATACTCATTCTAATATTCAAATTAAATAATATTTAGACTTAAGCATATAACATTTTTGGCCTTGTCATAAAACAGTTTTTCAAAACAACATACAAGCGGTTTCACAGAAATTGCTCTCTTTTGATTCTCTCGCTGTATTATGTTGATATCTTTCGTCAACCCTCACGCATGTAATTTTTATGAAACATGCATGTCCCAAACATAATATATTCTAACATATTAACATATGTGTCCCAAACATTTAGTGTTAATTTGGGAACATTACAGGTTTGCACTTAAATATATTGTGCTTAAAAATTGTGCCCGAAACACATTTTGTTTATATCGGAACATATGAAGAACATATTTTTCTAACAGTGTACGTGGTATATATTAGACAAAAAAGGTATGTATAGGTAAGTCTACAAATAATTACGAATCGATATGGACTTTTGCATGGTACATAGGGAGAGAGATGGGGGCTATATACAATTATGAACTTGATATGGACCAATTTTTGTGTGATTGGGGATCGATTTATCTGAGGGCTATATATAACTATAGACCGATATGGACCTAGTTGGGCTAGTTGTTAACGTCCATATTCTAGCACAATGTACCAAATTTCAACTGACTCGGTTGAAATTTGCTCCTCCAAGAGTCTCCAAAACCAAATCTCGGGATCGGCTTATATGGGGGCTATATATGATTATGGACTGATATGCACCACTTTTGGCATGGTTCTTGAATATCATATACTACCACCACGTACCAAATTTCAATCAGATCGGATGAATTTTGCTTCTCCAAAAGGCACCGGAGGTCAAATCTGGGGATCGGTTTATATGGGGGCTATATATAATTATGGACTGATATGCATGGTTGTTGGATACCATATACTAACATCACGTACCAAATTTCATCCGAATCGGATGAATTATGCTCTTCCTAGGGGCTCCGGAGGTCAAATCTGGGGATCGGTTTATATGGGGGCTATATATAATTATGGACCGATTTCGACCAATTTTTTCATGGGTGTATGAGGCCATATGTTAACACTACGTACCAAATTTCAACTGAATCAGATGAATTTTGGTCTTTCAAGAGGCTCCTGAGGTCAAATCTGGTGATCGGTTTATATGGGGCTATATATAATTATGCACCGATGTGGACCAATTATTGCAGGGTCATTAAATACCATATACTAACACCATGTACCAAATTTCAGCCGGATCGGATGAAATTTACTTCTCTTAGAGGCTCCGCAAGCCAAATCGGGGATCAGTTTATATGGGGGCTAAATATAATTATTGACCGATGTGGCCCAATTTTTGCATGCCGCAAGCCAAATCGGGGGATCGGTTTATATGGGGGCTATGTATAATTATGGACCGATGTAGACCAATTTTTGCATGGTTGTTAAAGACCATATACTAACAAAATGTACCAAATTTAACCCGGATCGGATGAAATTTGCTTCTCTTAGGGGGTCTACAAGCCAAATTTGGGGGTCCGGATACAGATCTCATTCATCGAATTTTTATTCTCTGTTTGCGATATATTAATAAAGGTATCGGATCGGATGAAATTTGCTTCTCTTAGGGGGTCTGCAAGCCAAATTTGGGGGTCGGGATACAGATCTCATTCATTGAATTTTTATTCTCTTTTTGCGATATATTAATAAAGGTATTCATGTTCAAACAAATTCCAGTTTAAAAATCCAAATTATTCCAAGTACTTCAAAGTAAAAACTATTTTCTTAATGCTAAAAAAACTTTAAACCAAAGAATCAAATCCTTAAAATAAGTTTTAGCCTTTAAACCAAAGACTTTAAACTTAAAATAAGTCTTAGCCTATATTTGAAGCGTTTTTATCTTAAATTTAAAAATGCAATATGTCATTTGAGTTAAAGACGATTTCTTTAAATTAAAAATGTTTTTCTTTATTTTAAGGAACATTTGCCTTACTTCAAAGATCTACAACTTCAACAGAGGGACGCAAAATTTCAAGATTTGTGTCCTAAATTTAATGAAAAAAAATTTTGAAGCAAGGATTATAAACTTTCTTTTAATTAAAATGTCATTATTTTAAAGAATTTTGTACTTAGCATTGCGTAAATTTCGAGTCCTAAAATTTAAGTTGCATAATCTTCCATATTAGGTCAATATTTTTTTTTTTTCAGTGTATGGTGGAGGGTATAAAAACACATCTACCACACAACTACGTATGGATGTGTTATTGCATTAGTATTGAATACATATCAACGAAATAGACGAAAATTTTCGTCTACTTGATTACCTTTTTCGTCAATTTGACAATTTTAATTGTTCTCATACATCTTGGAAGCCAATTTAAAAACAACCATGTGAACAAATGTTTGCTCAAATTCTTGCTTGAGTTAAGTTAAATATGGAGAGAACATGAAATCCCTAACAAAAAATAACTTTACTCTCATTAATGAAAGCTGTGTACAGTTACTTGAAAAAAGAAACGTAGCAAGCGCATTTGGCTGTGTGTGTTTTTTATGTAGAGAAATATATACACATCTACAGAACATATGAATTTTATCATCGCATTGAACACTGTTTCGTCACATTGACGATTGATTCGACTTTTAGGTGTTTCATTTTAGTACTAAAGGAAAATTTAAATTACAATCATCCATATACCATATATTTTATTTTATGTTTTATTTAAAATTGAGATTTTTTTGGACATATATTTCAGAGAAAAGTGTCTTTCATCAATTTGAAGAATCTTTCATCGCATTGACGAAAACCAGCATCCTTGATACATCATAGAAATAAAAAATCTTAAAACGTTTGTCCAACTTATATTAAAATGAGGAATTCATATAATGGGACTTCATATAAACAAAATAAATTTAAATCAAATGTTAATTTTGGTTAACTTTCCCTGAATCGGGAAGAAAATAATTTCGTCTCGTAGACGAAACTAGATTGTCAATGTGACGAACTATGAAAAGAACCAAAGTTGAATTTGATTACAGATTTCGTCACGTGGACTACCGAAATACTCACATGGACGAAAATTTTCATCGCATAGACGAAAACGCATACACCGAAAAAAACGTTCGTCACATTGACGAACGCTTTTTTTTCGGTGTAGAGTACAAAATAAAAGTATAATTGGACAAGGAAAGAAGCTTTCACAAAGCGACGGGAAATTTATACGACGAATTGTTGAGAAAGGCCCTTTTATTTCTGCAGAATGTGTGAAAAATATAGTAAAAGAGGAAAGAAAAAAAGAAGTCTCTGCTGAAACTATCAGTCGGACTCTTAGAAGTTTTAATTTACATGGTATATCAGTCACTAAAAACCATATATATCTGAAAAACAAAAATTGGAAAAAACGTGTGGAGTTGGCAAAGCTACATTTGAAGAAGCCATATGTTTTTTGGCAAGAGGTAAGCGAAGTATTATCGATTGAAATACATTCTTTACTTACTTTACTCCTATTTTAGGTTCTTTTCACAGACGAAAGTATGTTTAACTTACAGGGTTCAGGCAATCGCAGGTTTGTATGGCGACGCCCCAACGAAGCATACAATCCAAAAAATGTCAGAGCTACACTCAAACACGGTGGAGGTTCTGTAATGGTTTGGGGAAGCGTATCGGCGAATGGAATATGCAAACTTCACTTTGTGGAAGGTATCATGGATCGGTTTCAATATGTTGACATCTTGAAACAAAATGTAAAGCAGTCTTGTGCCAAATCGGTGATAGAAAATTTCATATTTTACCACGATAACGATCCCAAGCACAAATCGCAAGTTGTCCGTTCTTAGGTTAGGTATAGTGGCAGCCCGATATTTCAGGTTCACTTAGACTATTCAGTCCATTGTGATACCATAGTGGTGAACTTCTCTCTTATCACTGAGTGCTGCCCGATTCTATGTTAAGCTCAATGACAAGGGGCCTCCTTTTGATAGCCGAGCCCAAACGGCGTTCCACATTGAAATGAAAACACTTAGAGAAGCTTTGAAACCCTCAGAAATGTCACCAGCATTACTGAGGTGGGATAATCCACCGCTGAAAAATGTTTTGGTGTTTGGTCGAAACTGGGTTTGAACCCACGACCCTGTGTATGCAAGGCGGGCATGCCTACCATTGCACCACGGTGGCTCCCATTCTTGGTTAATAGACAATTGTCCACATGTACTAGATACGCCTCCCCAATCCCCAGATCTCAATATTATCGAGCACATTTGGCACGAAATTGGACGAAAAATTTACCAAAAGCGGCATTCCAATGTCCAGGAGCTCAAGCCGTCTATTTTGGAAACATGGAACAATATGTATCCTCAAATTTGTACAGTACATAATTTATATTACAAAATAACTTCATTGAATAGATCCATGTCGTGGAGCGTGATATAGTGTGTTGGATTGCAAAACAACAGGGGTGAGTTCGCACTTTTTGGGAATCTGTACGGTAAAGTTATTATTTTTGAAGAGCTGGTATGCTTGCAACGAAGTACTTATTTTTCGACTGCTGGTATGCTTGCACCGAAGCACTTTCCTCCAATGTCATGCCCGTGTAAAGGTGTTACTACTGATATATGTACGAGGAAGTTGTTACCAATTTGGCGCAGGCATACTTGTACTCATACCTGGTAATATGAGTTTTTGCTGGGGAAATGAATAAAGAACTAATTTTCCTTTGTGTTTATGTATATTTTTATAGAAAATTTTGTAAAAATTTTATTTCTATAAAAAATTAATTAAAAATTTTATTTCTATAGAAAATTTTACAAAATTTTGTTTACTATATAATTTTGCAAAATTCTGTTTACTATATAATTTTTTTTTCAAAATTTTGTTTTTATGGATAATTTTTCCAAAGATTAATTTCTATTGAAAATTTTGTCAAAATTTTATTTCTATAGCGATGTCCGTCTGTCTGTCTGTCCGTCTGTATATATAATTTTGTGCACAAAGTACAGGTCGCAGTTTAAGTCCGATCGTCCTCAAATTTGGCATAACGTCTTTCTTCGGGTCGAAGACAATCGCTTTTGATTTTTGAAAAAAATCGGTTCAGATTTAGATATAGCTGTATATTTATAGCATATATATTTATCACAGATTTGATCATAATTCAAGTATTTATGAACCGATGTTCTCCAAATTTTGTACATTTGAATGTTTTGCCAGTCCCGTAAAATCTGCAAAATATCAGCTAAATCGGTTCAGATTTATAAATAGCTCCCATATATATTTATATAGCTCCCATATATATCTTTCGTCTGATTTGGACTTATATTGTCCGAAAAGCCAGAGTTTGGCCCTGATTTACTTCAAATTTTGCACAACGAGTACGTTTAATAGTCTCGTTAATTGTGCCAAATATAGTTGAAATCGGTTCAGATTTAGATATAGCTCCCATATATATCTTTCGTCCAATTTGGACTTATATGGCCCCAAATGACAGAGTTTTGCCCTGATTTGCTTCAAATTTTGCACAACGAATACGTTTTATAGTATCGTTCATTGTGCCAAATTTAGTTGAAGTCGGTTCAGATTTAGATATAGCTCCCATATATATCATTCGCCCGATTTTCCGTCATACGACCACAGAGGTCAAAGTTGTAAACCGATTTACGTGAAATTTTGCACAAGGAGTAGATTCAACATAGTAACTACGCATGTGAAATTTGATTGAAATCGCTTCAAATTTCGATATAGATTCCATATATATTTATAGATTCCATATATATTTAGGCAAAACTGACCGAAATACCACATTTTCTTTATCAAATCACCACTATTACTCTATTACACATCTATCGACCGATAAATCATAAATACACTTTTGCGAAGTTGCCTCAAAATTGGTTCATATTTAAATGTTTCCTATATTTTTTTTTTACTAACGTTGTGTTCCACCTCAGCGCATTAGCCGACTTAAATGTAAAATCTAGAAGTATTGTAGAACTCTGTCCAGATTTTGTCAGATATACAGAATATATGTGTATGGGTGCACATAGCATCCAACACATTGGCCCCGCCCGACTTTAGACTTTCCTTACTTGTTTTTTTCAAAATTTTGTTTTTATGGATAATTTTTTTCAAAAATTTATTTCTATTGAAAATTTTGTCAAAATTTTATTTCTATAGAAAATTTTTCAAAAATTTTGTTTCTACAGATATTTTGGTGAAAATTTTATTTCTGTAGAAAATTTTGTCAAAATTGTATTTCTTACTGATGCTCACTGCTAAGTCGAAAACTTGTAAAACTGACTACAATTTTCCTATACCTCTAATACATATCTATCGACTGATGAATCATAAATGCATCTTTGCGAAATTGCCTAAAAAAATTATAAATATTTCACATACTGCGCTACACTGTTGCCAATGCATTAGCTGTGCCCAAGATTTTGTATAAGTCTGACAAAATATTGTCCAAATCGGCTCAGTTTTAAATATTGGTTAATGGGAACATAAAGCTTTATATAAAGCACTCAACAAATTTGAAGGATTTGAGATTTTATCGAAATGTAGATCTAAATACAAAGTTGTTTTTTTACTAAAATTGTGGTTTGTCCCATAACGTTAGATTTAAATTTTATGTACATATATTTTGTAGAAGTATATAGAATTTTGACTAAATCGGTTCAGATTCAAATTCATGCATATGGGAATATAAACCTTTATATAGTTCACAACAAATTTAAAGGATTTGAGATAGTATCAATAATTTGGTCCTCAATGTGTTGAAGGGTGTAATACAATGAGCCCCGTCCGACTTTGAACTTTCTTTACTTGTCTATAAATACATATACTGAAGACTGTTGGTATCTGCTCATATTGTGATGGTTATTTATATCATTATTTTATTTATTAAACATAGAACCGACATTGCCTTAAATTTAAAATATTGAGTTCAATTGGCATCAAATGTGAAATTAAGATTTTTTTGCACACATAAATAAATACGATAATTTATATCGATCCATTTGCGGTACACCCCGCAATAGAACTACAAATTAGTGGTATTAAAATGAGATTTAGTCGGAGTCGAGGCTGATGCTGGAGCCGGAGTCGAGCAAAATTGGTTCCACTCCACAGCCCTAGTTTAAAGTCGAAGTCCCAAATATCTTCTTTAATAATGAATCTCGTGTTAGGTAAAATATTAATGACAATAAGCCAATATTGTTCATAAATTTCGTTTAAACAAATGACGCAATTTCGAAGACCCTAATATTTCTATAAAACAGCACGATTATATGCGTATAGGCTGATTTGTTTTTAACTCTCAACAAATAATTGTCACAGTTGGGACAGCTCTATATGTAACGGAAATTTTATAGAATGCCAATGCTCCTGCAACATTTATTCCACATAGATAACAATGATATATGCAAATAAGTTGACACAATTGAAATGTGATGTGGTGCAATTTGGCGGAACAATAAATCTATTAATAATATCGTTATCCATTAAACTATTCTCGAAGGGCTATTTCACATTTAGGATGAATACGATATTCGTATTATGCACTGAAAAAAATATTGTCGAGAGGTCAAAAAATTCATGTCTTTAAAATACGAATGCAAATTTAGGTTAGCATAGAAGACGCATTTCTCTGATATAAAGTTTTTTTTCCATTGTCCAAAAGTCGATAAATTTGTCAATGAAGTCGTATTGTCCTTATAATTAAGTGATTTAACTTAAAAATGGGTATCATAACATGAAAGAAAAAACGTTTGGGCTAAGCTCAAGTTGACTTTAATAATTCAGAAAAATTCTTTAAATTTAATGAAATTGTTTTAAATTCTTTTTTAATCTTGATTAAAAGGCAAAAAATCGTTCAAATATAGGACATGTTTTCAACACTTAATTTTAAAGACGTTTTTTACTTGAAACATAGCATACTTTCTACTGGAAGTCGAGTCTGAATTTCGAAAATAAAGTTGTCGTTAACTTGTTTTTAAAGGACTTTGATAGCATATGATGAAAAAAAATTAAAGTTTGCTTCCTAGAAGCAAGTACACAAAACCCAAATTTAAAAGAGAATTGTGTCTTAAAAGCATCCTTACTTGTATTCTTCGCATCTTCGGCTCGGAACCACCCTGAAAAAACAGTGAACCCATCAGGAAGAAAACTTTCGGTTAATTTTAGAAAATGTTGAATATTTGTAGAAAATTTTAACTAAACAGTATTGCAAACGTTGGCATCACGCCGATGTCATAAAAATAAGTAAAATTGAAGGAAAAACTTGGAGTTCAAAATTATAAGAATGTCTTTAGTGACATACGAAGTTCATGATGGACGCATTTTTGGTAAAATTTACAAATTTAAAGAAATTCTGAACTATTTTTTGGAAGACACGAATTTAGTTAATCTTTATGCTTCATTTGAGTATATTTTTTTCCTCGGTTTTAGTTAATTTAACTAACGTGCACAAAAAATTATTAGAGTAAAGGAAACTTTCTCCAAACATAATAATTCCATGAACTAAAATAAAGTTAAATTGGCTTTAGTGAAATAGAGAGTTCACTTTTTTTTTTGAGTGCAATACCAAAATTTTTAAAGTAAAGACAAAATCTTTAGAACCGGGCATGCTTTCTTTCAGTTTGCATTAATTAATTCCATTTTTTTCACAGGTTACGAGATCATGGCAAAATTTTTTCACTATATTATATTGCGTTCCCTTCGGTACACTGACGAAAAATACTTTTCTCTGTTGTGTTGTGTTTTTTTTTTTGTTTTTGGTGTAAAAATTTATGTTTGGAACTCAAATTTTTTAACACATTATTTTTAAGTGCAAGCACATAACGTTCATAAACTAGCATAACATGTTTGGGACATACATGTTAATATATTAGATCATATTAGGTTTGGAACATAACATTTTTGTCAGTTATATATTTTTGGATGCAAGCATATATTAATTTAGGAATAGCATATAAACATATATGTATGTGTTTAGAAAGAGAGACCTACAGAGTAAACTGCAAGTAAAAGAATGGATGTAACCAATTGACGCCTGAAACCTATATATGCACAAAGAAAATTCAATTAACATTTTTTTCTACCAGTGTATGCCTAAGGTGAAACATAATATATTTGAACAATACAAACAATATTTTGTTTGGACCAATTCTGAAAATATATATCCTTGAAGCAAAATGTGTATTTTTGAGGGTGTATGATGCGCTATTGCTTTCATAGCGAATCAATTCTTTCCATGTATTTGTTGTTCGCAGGATTCCGGTCGCAATTATTAAATTATGTAGATTCAATTTGGTGCATGGCGATTTTTCGGCACAAGGACGAACGCTATTGAATTTGAAAAATCGTATCAAAATTAGATATAGATATATGTGTATGTATCGCCCGATTTCAACAAATAGGGTCGTATTGTGGTTATTTACTATTCGACCATATTCAAAGTCAGCACAAATTAATTTTTTAGCACCCTTAAGGTATACGAAATTTCATCGAAATCGGTTCAGATATAGAAATAACTCCCATATTTATGCATCGTCCGATTTTTACCAAATTTGGAAAAATGTATTAAACAATCTTGCTCAAATTTGGTACAATGTAATATTCTATAGTACAAAATATAAAAATCCAGGTCGATATTCAGTGTGATATTTAGCTTTATCTTCCAAACTTATTGTTATAATACCCTCAAATGCTTATGTTTACTGATTCAGTATGGTATAGTGGGCGACGCCCGACTTTCTACTGCACTAACTTTTTTTTTTATACCCTCCACCATAGGATGGGGGTATATTAACTTTGTCATTCCGTTTGTAACACATCGAAATATTGCTCTAAGACCCCATAAAGTATATATATTCTGGGTCGTGGTGAAATTCTGAGTCGATCTAAGCATGTCCGTCCGTCCGTCCGTCTGTCCGTCTGTCCGTCTGTCCGTCTGTCCGGCTGTCCGTCCGTCTGTGGAAATCACGCTAACTTCCGAACGAAACAAGCTATCGACTGGAAACTTGGCACAAGTAGTTGTTATTGATGTAGGTCGGATGGTATTGAAAATGGGCCATATCGGACCACGTTTACGTATAGCCCCCATATAAACCGATCCCCAAATTTGGCTTGGGGAGCCTCCCGGAGCAGCAAAATTCATCCGATCCGGTTGAAATTTGGTAAGTGGTCTTAGCATACGGTCTCTAACAACCATGCAAAAATTGGTCCATATCGGTCCATAATTATATATAGCCCCCATATAAACCGATCCCCAGATTTGACCTCCGGAGACTTTAGGAGGGGCAAAATTCATCCGATCCGGTTGAAATTTGGTTCCTGATGTTAGTATACGGCCTCTAACAACCATGCAAAAATTGGTCCATATCGGTCCATAATTATATATAGCTCCCATATAAACCGATCCCCAGATTTGACCACCGGAGCCTCTTGGAGGAGCAAAATTCATCCGATGTGGTTGAAATTTAGTACGTGGTCTTAGTATACGGTTTTTAACAACCATGCAAAAATTGGTCCATATCGGTCCATAATTATATATAGCCCCCATATAAACCGATCCCCAGATTTGACCTCCGGAGCCTCTTGGAGGGGCAAAATTCATCCGATCCGGTTGAAATTTGGTACCTGATGTTAGTTTACGGCCTCTAATAACCATGCAAAAATTGGTCCATATCGGTCCATAATTATATATAGCCCCCATATAAACCGATCCCCAGATTTGACCTCCGGAGCCTCTTGGAAGAGCAAAATTCATCCGATCCAGTTGAAATTTGGTACATGGTGTTAGTATATGGTCTCTAACAACCATGCAAAAATTGGTCCATATCGGTCCATAATTATATATAGTTCCCATATAAACCGTCCCCAGATTTGAAGTCCGGAACCTCTTGGAGGAGCAAAAGTCATCCGATACGGTTGAAATTTAGTACATTTTGTCAATATATGGCCTCTAACAGCCATGTAAAAATTGGTCCATATCGGTCTTTAGTTATATATAGCCGATGACTTATTACACAAAAATTGGTCCATATCGCCAAAAATAATCTACCAAAACTTTATTTCCATAGAAAATTTTGTCAAATTTTATTACTATAGAAAGTTTTGTCAAAATTTCATTTCTATAGAAAGTTTTGTCAAAAGTTTATTTCTATACAAATGTTTGTCAAAATTTTATTTCCATAGAAAATTTTGTCAAAATTTTATTTCTATAGAAAATTTTGTAATCTACCAAAACTTTATTTCCATAGAAAATTTTGTCAAATTTTATTACTATAGAAAGTTTTGTTAAAATTTCATTTCTATAGAAAGTTTTGTCAAAAGTTTATTTCTATAGAAATGTTTGTCAAAATTTTATTTCTATAGAAAATTTTGTAAATAATTTATTTCTGTAGAAAATTTTGTCAACATTTTATTTCTATACAAAATTTTGTCAAAATTTTATTTCTATACAAAATTTTGTCAACATTTTATTTCTATAGAAATTTTTGTCAAAATTGTATTGCTATAGAAAATTTTGTCAACATTTTACTTCCATAGAAAATTTTGTCAACATTTTATTTCTATAGAAAATTTTGTCAAGTTTTTATTTCTATAGAAAATTTTGTCAAATTTTTATTTCTATAGAAAATTTTGTCAAAATTTTATTTCTATAGAAAATTTTGTCAAGGTTTCATTTCTATAGAAAATTTTGTCAAAATTTTATTTCTATAGAAAATTTTGTCAAACTAGATTATATACGTATTTAATCGGCTTTTTTTGTTTAATATATACCCCGTATGGGCTAACTTACAATTTAGAAGACAGTGTTAAAAAGTTTTACGATACCTTGCCATCGGCAAGTGTTATCGCAACCCAAGTAATTCGATTGTGGATGACAGCCTTTAGTAGAAGTTCCTACGCAATCCATGGTGGAGGGTACATAAGATTCGGCCTGGCCGAACTTACGGCCGTATATACTTGTTTTTATTCAATCTCGAAATTAATTGATTTAATTAACATTTTAATTGCAATTGCTTCAATCAGGAAATTGAATCAATCTGTTAATAATGTTATTAATTAAAAAAAAATATTGTGCGCATTCACAGATGGTAATGGAGAACTGAAAAACAAAACAATGAAAACGGCTATCGAATGCTATTACATTCTAGTAAATCAATTGCCTATGGCAGTATACTGGAATGGTGTACTTGGAAATTGAACATGTTTCTACTGGATTTTTCTTCGATGCGAATTCCTATTTTTTAACTGAAAGACTAACTAACATATGTCATCTTTAAGAAACATTTTGGGTTGACTAAGTCAACAATATTTAGCAGGATAAGATAACAAGATTATCCTTCTGGAAAAAATTCCAAAGGATTTGAAGTTATTTTCCAAATTCACATGAATATGGATTTCAATTTACTGGAGTTAAGGAATAAGATGTAGCACCCGTAATATTCAATGATTCGAACGCAACATTTTTCTTTCAGCTATGGTTTATTTCCCTTCAAGTGGGGTCACCCATAGCATTATTAGTCGTTCTGCAGAATTGGACAGCAGTTATACTAAGAGAATTTTCATTCATGGAAGATTTTATTGTATTGGGTACATTAAAAAAAAGGATGCCCGGTTCCAAAGATTTTGTCTTTACTTTAAAAATGTTGGTATTGATTCCGAGCCAAAGAAGCTGAGAATAAAAGTAAGGATACTTTTAAGACACAATTCTCTTTTAAATTTGGGTTTTGTGTTCTTGCTTTTAGGAAGCACATTTTAATTTTTCGGATTTTCAGCTTTTTTTCTTCATATGCTATGAAAGTTCTTTAAAAACGAGTTAACCACAACTTTATTTTCCAAATTCGACTTCCAGTAGAAATTATGCTATGTTTCAAGTAAAAAACGTCTTTAAAATAAAGTGTTGAAAAACATGTCCTATATTTGAACGATTTTTTGCTTTGTAATCAAGATGCAAAAAGACAACAAATTTAAAGACAATTTCATTAATTTTTAAGAATTTTTCTGAATTATTAAAGTCAAGTTGACCTTAGCGCAAACATTTTTTCTTTCATGTTATGATACCCATTTTTAAGTCAAAGCACCTAATTATAAGGACAATATGACTTCATTGAAAAGTTTATCGACTTTTGGACAAGGAAAAAACTTTATATTAGAGAAATGGGTCTTCTATGCTAAGAAAAATGTGCATTCGTATTTTAAAGACATGAAATCTTTGACCTCAGGACCATATTTATACCCTAAACCACATAGTGGTCAGGGTATAATAAGTTTGATCGGCAAAAGAATGTGCCTACCAGAAATATTGATTTTAGACCCCTTAAAATATATTCCGATCGACTCAGAATCACCTCCTGAGTCGATCTAGCGCTTGGTGTCCGTCCGTCCGTCCGTCTGTCCATGTATTTGTTGTTCACAGGATTCCGGTCGCAATTATTAACCGATTGTGATGAAATTTGGTACAGGGAGTTTTTTGGGCACAAGGACGAACGCTATTGAATTTGGAAGAAATCGGATCAAATTTAGATATAGCTCCCGTATATATGTATCGCCCGATTTCGACAAATGGGGTCACCTTGCGCTTTTTTTCAAACGGATCGTCACCAAATTTGGCAAAAGCTAATCTTTTCCATCGCCCTTCAAGTCTGCAAAATTTCATCCAAATCGGTTCAGATTTAGAAATAGCTCTCATATATATGTATCGCCCGATTTTTCTAAATTTGGCCATAAAACCCTAATTTATCAACCGATCTTACTCAAATTTGGCTAAATGTAGTCTTCTATAGCACTAACTATATGTGCAAAAAATCATCGAAATCGGTTCAGATTTAAATATAGCTCCCATATATATGTATCGCCCGATTTTCCCAAATTTGGCCACAAAACCTTTATTTATCAACCGATCGTATTCAAATTTGGCTAAATGTAGTCTTCTATAGCACTTACTATATGTGCAAAAAATCATCGAAATCGATTCAGATTTAGATATAGCTCCCATATATATGTATAGCCCGATTTTCCCAAATTTGGCCATAGAACTCTTATTTATTAACTGATCTTACTAAAAGTTGGCTAGATCCAGTCCTCTATAGTACTAACTATATGTGCAAAATTTCATCGAAATCGATTCAGATGTAGATATAGCTCCCATATATGTATCACCCGATTTTGAAAAATTCGCCGCTAATAACCTTATGTTTGATCATACAGGCCTCATTTCTTAACTGATCTTACTCAAATCCTGCACAAGGTAACCTTTTGTGTTCAGATTTAGATATAGCTTCCATATATATGCATCGCTTGATTTTCCCAAATTTGGCCATAGTACTCTTATTTATTAACCAATGTTATTCAAATTTCAAATTTTTATGTACTAGCAGATCGTACTTATACGTACTTGTAGCTTTTACATAAGAATATTGCTCGATTTTTACAAATATGTATTTATTACCCACACTAATTTAAAGATTTTCTCTTTTTTAATAATGGGCTCAATATTAGTGGCATACTAACTCCGTAGGTGCAATATCAACACAGCCAGTGTTGCTAGAAGTAGGAGAAATTCCCTATATATAGGGTTTTTCTAATATTTAGCGTCTTGTAGGGACGTAGGGCCACAATGTAGGGCATTTTCACCCAACACAATTTGTAAAAATTTTTACATTTTGGTGGCTCTAGAGGAGGAAATTAGAAGCCGGCAAGGCTTGATCTTTAACAATGTGTGGTAAACTTTATTCCTGTAGAAAATTTTGTCAACATTTTATTTCTATAGAACATTTTGTCAAAATTGTATTTCTATAGAATTTTTTTTTTCAAAATATTGTTTCTATAAAAAATTTATTTCTGTGGAAGTTTGTCTCAAAATTGTATTTCTATAGAAAAATTTCTCACAAAAATTTGTTTATAGAAACTTTTCCAAAATTTTATTTTTATAAAGATTTAACAAAAAAGATTACTAATTTGGGTAGAATTCTACCAACTGTGGCAACCGTGGTCGTAATACAAATTTATATTCTAAGTTATATACGTTGCATATTCATGTTTTAAGATAATAAAGTACTTAGAAGCATTTTTGTTTTGTAAAATTTTTTAAATTTAGCGAAAAATAAAGTAGGGAAAATTGTATGGGAAAGTAGGCAACTTTTTTTGTCCGAACATTTTCCCTGGCAACATTGACTATGAGCTATAGTCAGATTGACACAAAGCACCCATAGACATGTACCCCTTAATTTTTTTAAATATGCAACTGCGGTTTATCTTCCAGACCTATATGTTACCCCACAAATGCTTATGATTACTAATTCTGTAATGGTGGTTTAGGGTATGATATAGTCGGCCCCGCCCGACTTTCTACTTTACTTACTTTGTTTTTTAGTGTATTTAAATAGCTCCGCCCGACATTTGATTAAATTTTGATAATAATTTTAATAAAATGTGATAAAGTGTGAATTCGGTTTTTATCGCTGGATCACTGGATCAAGATATCATTAAATAAAATTAGGCACGCACTATTTTGTCTGTCAATAAATGCCACTGTAAGTTTTTTACCTAAAAATCTGGCAAGAAGCGGCTTTCCAATATTCATTTACTCCCTTTCTCCCTCGTTTCCTGAAAATTTCATCTAAATCAGAGTTTAGGTTTGCTTACGTCGTCAAATTTTTCGTTCCACCCAACTTCGATTTACATAATTTTTTGCCAACTTTATCGAAAGTGAAATGAGTAACATAAGTGAAATAAGTAACAACGATGATGACATCGAAATATTTATTTCTGAAATTCTTACCGAAAATTCGTCAAATTCTGATTGATATTGCATATGTAAATCAATTATCGAAGGGACGAAGTTTTTTTATATGTACTTTATTTTTAAAGCCTGATATTTTTGAATAATGAACTGTCGTTTCGATTAACGTCGTCAAATTCCGGAACCAATCACGACGTAAATCGAGGGATTACTGTAATATATCATCCTGATGGATTATATAAGAACTACGGCCGTATGTTTCAACTAGGCTTGCCAGACGTACTGGTTTAGGCAGTACACGTACTGGTTTTTGGAAATAGTACTGGTAACAGTACTGATTTTTGCGTTTTGTACTGTTTTTTTTTCAGAATTAGATTTAGAACAATTTTTAGCAAAAGGAACGTACAGTTTGAATTCCTTCATCATACGTACGTTTTTGATTCAGCTTACATATGTATTTAGGTATCATTGTGAAGTAAAAGCGGTCAACATTGGTATCGGCCTTAAATCGAAAGTCAACTGATACTTTTAGTCATTAGTTTTCCATTTCTATTGATCGATTACACCAGAGTTTGTCGTCACAAATTTTTTATAAAATCATTTTAAATACGAGAAAACATTTAATCGTGTGGCTACAAATTCATCAGAATTTGTGGCTACATAAAAAGAATATTGAGAACAGTCAGTTAATCAGTTAGCAACTTCCCAGCAGAAAAAAATGGAAGTGCTTCTAAAGACACAACTTCAAAAGCACTTCCAAAAATGTTCTCCCAAATATGTTTTTATTTTAACAATTCACGAAGTTCTTTTTGTTCAATTTTTTAACTCCCTTTTTTCATTTTATTGAAAGGAAATTTTAACTTTTTTATTTAAAATATGTTAAAAACACAGTAAGGATTACTAAAATGGTACAAATTATTAACATTTTGTCGAAAAAATGCTAAATCCTTCTAGAATGGATTGTCAATTTTTGAAAATATTTGATGTCAAACGTTTCAGACAAGCAGTATAATGATTTAAAAATCATAAAAAATTATAAAAATTATCTATTTGGCCAATTTTTGGTAATATTTGGCCAAATTGTAGTGCTGCAAATTCAGTACAACGGAATTTGAAATGGTGGACATCCATCCTATGACAAGCCTGTGTTAAATTAATTGCTTCTGCACCAATTTTGCACCCTTCCGGATCCATAAAGAACATTTTTCACTACTTTTTTGGCGACGCTTTTTTTTTTGTTGGCTTATTAAAGTCAACTTCCAGTGACCCAATCAAAACGTCTGTTGTGGCAGAAGCTGCCTTTGCCTTTCACACCGTGATGTATAGCCACAGTTACCAAATCGGAGATTGCACAGATAAATTCGTGAAGCAAATGTTTACAGATTCCAAAGTGATCTCCGATTTCATTTGCAGAAAAACAAAACTGGCTAAAATCGTTCGCAAAATTCATTTAATTTTATTAATTTAATGTTTATTGTTGAACTGTTTATGTTTTTGGGTTTTTATTGCTAAAATGAAAATGTACTGATTTTTTGCAAATGTACTGTTTTTTTCTTGAATGTACTGGTTTTGCCAATTTGAAATCTGGCAAGCCTAGTTTCAACGCCCGTAATACCGGCCTACAATTACATGGCATCAATAACAATAAACCCTTTAAGGGATTAAAATCACTAGATATTGCTATCTATGGTAATCTTTCTAATATTTCTACATTTGTCATATTACATAACTAATTGAATCTTTTATTGCAGATGTTGTCAAGGCGGAAGGCTTTAGACAGAAGGAAGGATATCAGTCTTTCTAAAATTTCAAGGATCGCCATTTCCGGTTAGATATTAATTATTATAATAATATTATAAAATAGCCTTATTCCCAAATGTTACTCTTAAATATTATTATGAAATGGATATTGTTGTAAAATAGAAAACCAATGAAAGGTAGTGGTTTTGAAAATTATTTGTGGCATACTTTGGGAAAAACTAAAAAATTCATGATTCTTTTATATCGGTGGGATATAATCGATTTGATAATGACGTTTTTACCACTGGGATGCTTTTCTATGTGTGTTGGAAAAACTAAAGCCGCTTTAAAACTAAGAAAAAAGCTAAAGCCTAGGCCTGCTTTGTTTCGCTGTGTTTCGGTCTTATGTGATATAAAATATATTATTCTTATTTTTCAAAATAATGTATCTATATTCACGATATATTCACAACTATATTTGTTGCAATATCTTATAGATAAATCTAAAAAAAGATCTTCTGTAATATATACCCCAAACACATTTTGCTTCAAGCATATATATTACCAGGATTGGTCCAAACAAAATATTGTTTGTATTGTTCAAACATATTATGTTTCACCTTACGCATACACAGGTAGAAAAAAAAATGTTAAGGGATTTTTTTTGTGTATACTTATTTTCAGGCGTCAATTGGTCACATCCATTCTTTTACTTGCAGCTTACTCTCTAGGTCTCTCTTTCTAAACACATATATTAATATTTACAAAAATGTCCCAAACAAAATATGTACTAAAATATTAACATATATCATATGTCGCAAATATGTTATGCTAGTTTATGTACATTATATGCTTGCACTTAAAAATAATGTGTTAAAAATTTGAGTTCTAAACATATAATATTTACACCCAAACATATGAAAACAGACTTTTCGTCCATGTAAAGGTAAACATGAATTTTTGAATGATTAACAAGTATATTCGTCCGTATGTTCGGCCAGGCCGAATTTTATGTACCCTCCACCATGGATTGGTAGATACTTCTACGAAAGTTTGTCATCCACAATCGATTTACCTTGGTTGTGGAAATACTTTCCGATGGCTAGGTATCATAAAACTACTTAATATCGTATTCGGTTCATGTGAGGGCTATATATAACTATAGACCGATATGGACCTAATTAGGCATGGTTGTTAAAGGCCATATACTAGCCCAATATACCAAATTTCAACTTAATCGGATGAATTTTGCTCCTCAAGAGGCTCCAAAACCAAATCTGGGGTTTATATGGGGGCTATATATGATTAAGGACCGATATGGACCATTTTGGCATGTTTTTGAAAGACCATATACTACCACAACGTACCAAATTTCAACCGGATCGGATGAATTTTGCACCTCCAAGAGACTACAGAGTTCAAATCTGGGGATCGGTTTATAATTATGAACCGATATGCACCAATTTTTACATGCACTGAAAAAACAGTGGACCCTTTTCCATTGCAAAATGAACTAAACTGTAGTAATATTGACCATGATTTAGCCCTTAAGATTTTTTTTCAACTTGTCTAGTTTATAATTCTCCGAAATTGTAGTTCATCTATAACATTGTATTTTAGTTCATTTTTACAACACCATAAGATTTATATACTCCTACCAAGTTAAGAAGTCAGTATTATTTTGGTTTACTTGCTTATTTTTAGGGAAACCTGATAATAAAAATTGGTTATCAGTCTCTTTAAAATCTCGACGACTAAACTATTTTTAAATCAATCATTCCACAGTACAGAGAAATTAAATAATTAAAGGAAAAACAAACCGTTTTACTATTATGGAAATTTTCATACATTAAAATTAAACTTTCTTTAAGCAAAAGTACTTTATTATAAAAACTTATGATGAACGTTCTTAATACAATGTTTTTTGTGAATAAAAATTATGACCATGTGGAACAAGAAAGTAGTTCATTTGAACTGCCTGTTTGGACATTTTGACTTATCCGTTTTTTATTCATCGTAGGTAAATTTTTCACATATCTTGCTGAAAAAAATGGAAGCAATAATGGAAATTGTTAAAAATTAACACCATGTAATAAAATATAATTTTTTAATTCTTTATTTTAGCTTGTAACTTACCATATGTTGGGCATTTTATCAAATGGTGTAAGGAATTCAACTTTTATTTGGAAAACGTATCTCATAAAATTTGTACTTGAAACAATTAAAGAAATAATGAAGTATTCTAAATAAACTCATAAAACTGTGTTGTTATCGATGTGAAGGATATAATAAAATATATATTCTAATTGAAAGAAAGCCAAAGTTTTAATATAAAACTTACCAATTCTCTATTAAATTGTACGCTGAGGGGAAATATAAAAAGTTGTCCAAATTTATTTGGGCTATTCTGAAATTAAATATTTATTTTTTACATTAAATAGAATTATTAAATAGGTTTCCAAAAAATCTAATGAAAAAATAATATTATGCATAAAACCAGTAAGGAAAGTCTAAAGTCGGGCGGGGCCGACTATATTATACCCTCCACCACTTTGTAGATCTAAATTTTCGATACCATATCACATCCGTCAAATGTGTTGGGGCTATATATAAAGGTTTGTCCCAAATACATACATATAAATATCACTCGATCTGGACAGAATTTGATAGACTTCTACAAAATCTATAGACTCAAAATTTAAGTCGGCTAATGCACTAGGCAATGCAATATTAGTAAAAAATATGTGAAACATTTAAATCTGAAGCAATTTTAAGGAAACTTAGAAAAAGTTTATTTATGATTTATCGCTCGATATATATGTTTAGGAAAATTAGAGTCATTTTTACAACTTTTGGACTAAGCAGTGGCGATTTAACAAAGAAAATGTTGGTATTTTTACCATTTTTTGTCGAAATCATAAAAACATATATATGGGGGCTATATCTAAATCTGAACCGATTTCAACCAAATTTGGCACGCATAGCAACAATGCTAATTCTACTCCCTGTGTAAAATGTCAACTAAATCGAAGTTAAAAATTGTCCTCTGTGATAATATGAGTGCAAATCGGGCGAAAGCTATATATGGGAGCTATATCTAAATCTGAACCGATTTCAACCAAATTGGGCACGCATAGCTACAATGCTAATTCTACTCCCTGTGCAAAATTTCAACTAAATCGTAGCAAAAAATTGGCCTCTGTGGGCAAATGAGTGTAAATCGGGCGAAAGCTATATATGGGAGCTATATCTAAATCTGAACCGATTTGGCTGATATTTTGCAAGTTTTTCGAGACTCATAAAATATTCGGATGTACGGAATTTGAGGAAGATCGGTTGATATACACGCCAATTATGACCAGATCGGTGAAAAATATATATGGCAGCTATATCTAAATCTGAACCGATTTTTACCAAAATCAATAGGGATCGTCTTTGGGCCGAAACAGGACCCTATACCAAATTTTAGGACAATCGGACTAAAACTGCGAGCTGTACTTTGCACACAAAAATACATCAACAGACAGACAGACAGACGGACAGACAGACAGACAGACAGACAGACAGACAGACAGACAGACAGACAGACAGACGGACATCGCTAAATCGACTCAGAATTTAATTCTAAGACGATCGGTATACTAAACGATGGGTCTCAGACTTTTCCTTCTTGGCGTTACATACAAATGCACAAACTTATTATACATTAGAAGTTTATGCATTAGAAGTTTAGGAAAATTAGAGTCATTTTTACAACTTTTCGACTAAGCAGTGGCGCTTTTACAAGGAAAATGTTGGTATTTTGACCATTTTTGTCGAAATCAGAAAAACATATATATGGGAGCTATATCTAAATCTGAACCGATTTCAACCAAATTTGGCACGCATAGCTACAATGCTAATTCTACTCCCTGTGCAAAATTTCAACTAAATCGGAGTTAAAAATTGGCCTCTGTGGTCATATGAGTGTAAATCGGGCGAAAGCTATATATGGGAGCTATATCTAAATCTGAACCGATTTCAACCAAATTGGGCACGCATAGCTACAATGCTAATTCTACTCCCTGTGCAAAATTTCAATTAAATCGGAGCAAAAAATTGGCCTCTGTGGTCATTTGAGTGTAAATCGGGCGAAAGCTATATATGGGAGCTATATCTAAATCTGAACCGATATCAACCAAATTTGACACGCATAGCTACAATGCTAATTCTACTCCCTGTGCAAAATTTCAACTAAATCGGAGCAAAAAATTGGCCTCTGT
This sequence comes from Haematobia irritans, assembly GCF_050003625.1. Classification (NCBI taxonomy): domain Eukaryota; kingdom Metazoa; phylum Arthropoda; class Insecta; order Diptera; family Muscidae; genus Haematobia; species Haematobia irritans. Next base: position 62,696,588 of record NC_134401.1, read on the forward strand.
GGGCAAATGAGTGTAAATCGGGCGAAAGCTATATATGGGAGCTATATCTAAATCTGAACCGATTTGGCTGATATTTTGCAAGTTTTTTGAAACTCATAAAATATTCGGATGTACGGAATTTGAGGAAGATCGGTTGATATACACGCCAATTATGACCAGATCGGTGAAAAATATATATGGCAGCTTTATCTAAATCTGAACCGATTTTTTCCAAAATCAATAGGGATCGTCTTTGGGCCGAAACAGGACCCTATACCAAATTTTAGGACAATCGGACTAAAACTGCGAGCTGTACTTTGCACACAAAAGTACATCAACAGACAGACAGACAGACGGACAGACAGACAGACAGACAGACAGACAGACAGACAGACAGACTAATCGACTCAGAATTTAATTCTAAGACGATCGGTATACTAAACGATGGGTCTCAGACTTTTCCTTCTTGGCGTTACATACAAATGCACAAACTTATTATACCCTGTACCACAGTAGTGGTGAAGGGTATAAATATGGGAAACATTTAAATCTGGAGCAATTTTAAGAAAACTTCGCAAAAGTTTATTTATGATTTATCGCACGATATATATGCATTAGAAGTTTAGGAAAATTAGAGTCATTTTTACAACTTTTCGACTAAGCAGTGGCGCTTTTACAAGGAAAATGTTGGTATTTTGACCATTTTTGTCGAAATCAGAAAAACATATTTATGGGAGCTGTATCTAAATCTGAACCGATTTCAACCAAATTTGACACGCATAGCTACAATGCTAATTCTACTCCCTGTGCAAAATTTCAACTAAATCGGAGCAAAAAATTGGCCTCTGTGGGCAAATGAGTGTAAATCGGGCGAAAGCTATATATGGGAGCTATATCTAAATCTGAACCGATTTGGCTGATATTTTGCAAGTTTTTCGAGACTCATAAAATATTCGGATGTACGGAATTTGAGGAAGATCGGTTGATATACACGCCAATTATGATCAGATCGGTGAAAAATATATATGGCAGCTATATCTAAATCTGAACCGATTTTTACCAAGATCAATAGGGATCGTCTTTGGGCCGAAACAGGACCCTATACCAAATTTTAGGACAATCGGACTAAAACTGCGAGCTGTACTTTGCACACAAAAATACATCAACAGACAGACAGACGGACAGACGGACAGACAGACAGACAGACAGACAGACAGACAGACAGACAGACAGACGGACATCGCTAAATCGACTCAGAATTTAATTCTAAGACGATCGGTATACTAAACGATGGGTCTCAGACTTTTCCTTCTTGGCGTTACATACAAATGCACAAACTTATTATACCCTGTACCACAGTAGTGGTGATGGGTATAAATATGGGAAATATAAAGCTAGAGCAATTTTAATGCAATTGTACGAAATAATATTTACGATTTATCGAGCGACAAATACTTATTCGAGATAAAGGAAAATTTAAGTAATATTTAAAATTTTTGCTACAGTGGTGCTTTTACAAGGATATTGGTTAAATTTCGGCATTATATTTGGTCAATTGTGGGTTGTGATATATTATCATATTAGATCAAAAAGCATATTAAATAAAGGGTGATTCTTTTGAGGTTAGGATTTTCATGCATTAGTATTTGACAGATCACGTGGGATTTCAGACATGGTGTCAAAGAGAAAGATGCTCAGTATGCTTTGACATTTCATCATGAATAGACTTACGATCTGCCACAACGTCGAATTTTCAGTGAATGGGCCCTAGAAAAGTTGGCAGAAAATCCGCTTTTTTATCGACAAATTTTGTTCAGCGATGAGGCTCATTTCTGGTTGAATGGCTACGTAAATAAGCAAAATTGCCGCATTTGGAGTGAAGAGCAACCAGAAGCCGTTCAAGAACTGCCCATGCATCCCGAAAAATGCACTGTTTGGTGTGGTTTGTACGCTGGTGGAATCATTGGACCGTATTTTTTCAAAGATGCTGTTGGACGCAACGTTACGGTGAATGGCGATCGCTATCGTTCGATGCTAACAAACTTTTTGTTGCCAAAAATGGAAGAACTGAACTTGGTTGACATGTGGTTTCAACAAGATGGCGCTACATGCGACACAGCTCGCGATTCTATGGCCATTTTGAGGGAAAACTTCGGAGAACAATTCATCTCAAGAAATGGACCGGTAAGTTGGCCACCAAGGTCATGCGATTTGACGCCTTTAGACTATTTTTTGTGGGGCTACGTCAAGTCTAAAGTCTACAGAAAAAAGCCAGCAACTATTCCAGCTTTGGAAGACAACATTTCCGAAGAAATTCGGGCTATTCCGGCCGAAATGCTCGAAAAAGTTGCCCAAAATTGGACTTTCCGAATGGACCACCTAAGACGCAGCCGCGGTCAACATTTAAATGAAATTATCTTCAAAAAGTAAATGTCATGGACCAATCTAACGTTTCAAATAAAGAACCGATGAGATTTTGCAAATTTTATGCGTTTTTTTTTTTTTTTAAAGTTATCAAGCTCTTAACAAATCACCCTTTATATTCTCTGTGGAAACTATCGAGTCAACTGAAGGAAACTCCCACTGAAAATGGGTCTAAAATATGAAATATTCTACTCAACTCTGGCGTATATATACAAAATTTGAAGCAAATCAGGCTTCAACTCTGGCTTTTGTGCAAATCGGACGAAATATATATATGGGAGCTATATCTAAATCTGAACCGAGTTCAAACAAATTTGGCACAGTTAACCATACTATTAAACCCACTTTGAAGCAAATCAGGGTAAAATTCTGGCTTTAGAGGGCATATAAGTGCAAATCAGACCAAAGGTATATATGGGAGCTATATCTAAATCTGAACCGATTTCAACCAAATTTGGCACAGTTAACCATATTATTAAACGTACACTTTGTGCAAATTTTGAATCAAAATTCTGGCTTTTGAAGCCATATAAGAGCAAATCGGACGAAAGATATATATGGGAGCTATATCTAAATCTGAACCGATTTCAACCAAATTTGGCACAGTTAACCATATTATTAAACGTACACTTTGTGCAAATTTTGAATCAAATCAGGGCAAAATTCTGGCTTTTGAAGCCATATAAGCGCAAATCGGACGAAATATATATATGGGAGCTATATTTAAATCTGAACCGATTTGAACCAAATTTGGCACAGTTAACAATATTATTAAACTTACTCCTTGTGCTAAATTTGAAGCAAATCGGGGTAAAATTCTGGCTTTTGAGGCCATATAAGTCCAAATCGGACGAAAGATATATATGGGAGCTATATCTAAATCTGAACCGATTTTAACCAAATTTGGCACAGTTAACAATATTATTAAACTTACTCCTTGTGCTAAATTTGAAGCAAATCGGAGTAAAATTCTGGCTTTTGAAGCCATATAAGTGCAAATCGGACGAAAGATATATATCGGAGCTATATCTAAATCTGAACCGATTTAGCTGAAGTTTTGCAGGTTTTACGTGACTCATAAAATATTCAGATGTACACATTTTGAGGAAGATCGGTTCATAAATACATGAATTATGATCAAATCGGTGATAAATATATATGGCAGCTATATCTAAATCTGAACCGATTTTTTCCAAAATCAATAGCGATTGTCTTTGACCCGAAGAAAGACCCCATGCCCAAATTGAGGATCATCGGACTTAAATTGCGAGCTGTACTTTGTGCACAAAATTACATATACAGACAGACGGACGGACGGACAGACAGACAGACGGTCATCGCTAAATCGACTCAGAATTTAATTCCAAGCCGATCGGTATACTAAAAGATGGGTCTATGACTATTATTTCTTGGCGTTACATACAAATGCACAAACTTATTATACCCTGTACCACTGTAGTGGTGAAGGGTATAAAAACAATACTTACCAATTTATGACTAAACTATACGCTGAGATATAACAAAAATTTTCCAAATTCATCTGGAATTGAATATTAATTTTTTACATTGAATAATAAAAATTTCAATACACTTTCAATTTCAACATATTTTCCTAAATATTCTTAATAACTTTTCTCTAAACTACCGATAAAATATTAATAACTTTCATTTAAAAGGTTTAATAAACAAACACCAATATATGTCTCAAAATTCCAAAATATTACATGCCTTTATATTCCCCTATTGCTTATTAAAAGATGCAACAGCCCACGACAACGCCAACTATACAACTGAAGCATGCCAAACAAAACCAAGCATGCCAAATAAACCATCCATGAATAACAAACACACACACAAACCACTAAATGAACACAAATAAAAACAACCCCACGCTCATGTATACACAACAAAACTCAAGTAACATCATCTTTACATTAATCACATTCCACTATGCCGATAAAGATCTCTGTACTATGCATTAGTTCATCGCATCTGCTGACAATTTACTCTATGAATAATATTCGTAAAGGCACACCAGTTTATGAACGATGAAACATTTAACTTAAAATTTGCAAAAACTTCATGAAATGTTATCTAGCATTTTTGACGAAAATGTCTATAAATTTAATTACATGTGAACTAAAAATATTTCATTGGGTAATTTTATACCAACAATTATTAACTATAGGAATTGTCAGTAAGAAATTGCTATCCACTTTCAAGTTCATTTTTCGTAAAAAAATATTTTCTCATACAAAAAAATCTTATAGTAAATTGCACTTATTATTTAGAAAGTACTTTACATTTCACAAGTAGTTTTATAGCATGACAAACGACTTTTTAACTACCAGTTAAGAAATTTTTTAAGGAAACTTCCATCGTATTTTGTAGGCCATGAACTAACCGATTGCTACTTAGAATTTGTAAAATTTCCTTTCGAGTAGTTAATTTTCGTTGAAGATACGAAAAATGAACTAAAATTCTGGAAAATTCTTGTAATAAATTATTGTAAAAATCTTCTTAACTTAACGAGACACTTTCTTTCTGTGTGGTTATTAGAGACCATATACTAACACCATGTACCAAATTTCAGTCGGATCTCTTAGAGGCCCCGCAATCAAAATCTGGGAATCGGTTATATGGGGGCTACATACACCCTAAAAAAAATCGCTTCTTTAACATATGTTCCAAACATATTTTGCAGGAAGCACATATATTATTGGATACTGCCGAAACATTAATATGTTTGTTTTATGTGAACATATTATATGTTTGGAAGCATATTGAGCCCAAAAATATTATATGCTTGGAAGAATTTTTCGCAAAGACGATTGTGCTCATTCCCTAACATACTCGTAATTTTCACTTCCACGAAATATTTTAGTTCTTGGTACCTTTTTCTGTAATACAAATAATGTTGAAGAAATTATTCACTTTTATAAATTTTACCTTTCGCCTGCACGGAGAATCGAACCGAGGACCATACAGTTTGTAAGCCAACACACTATCCACTGGGCTACGTAGCTATTATAGTCACCAGTAGATAATTATCGTTATAAGTTACATTTATATAGCATAGTTTGCAGCGCCCACGAGCCCATGCAAACATAACATTATTTAACAGAAACATACATTTGTTTGCTACGTGGAGCAGTGGTTAGCATGTCTGCCTTGCATGCAAAGGGTCGTGGGTTCAATCCCTACTCCGACCGAACACTTTTTTTGTTTTTTTTTTTTTTTTTAATTTACACATTTATATTTATACTATATTAAATTTTTATAATGAAACTTCGAAATGTGGGTTATTAAAGATTTATAGTCAGTAACAGTGCATGGTATAAACGAAATTGACTGATTTTTGGATAAAATATTATTTTTTTATTGCAAAAATAATAATTTTGTAACAAAAACTGTTGGAAGGAATTCAAAAACTCTAACAAAAGAAGAACGTGGAGTCGAGTATAAACATACATAAAAAATTTTATAATAAAGGGTGATTCTTTTGAGGTTAGGATTTTCATGCATTAGTATTTGACAGATCACGTGGGATTTCAGACATGGTGTCAAAGAGAAAGATGCTCAGTATGCTTTGACATTTCATCATGAATAGACTTACTAACGAGCAACGCTTGCAAATTATTGAATTTTATTACCAAAATCAGTGGCAGAAAATCCGCTTTTTTATCGACAAATTTTGTTCAGCGATGAGGCTCATTTCTGGTTGAATGGCTACGTAAATAAGCAAAATTGCCGCATTTGGAGTGAAGAGCAACCAGAAGCCGTTCAAGAACTGCCCATGCATCCCGAAAAATGCACTGTTTGGTGTGGTTTGTACGCTGGTGGAATCATTGGACCGTATTTTTTCAAAGATGCTGTTGGACGCAACGTTACGGTGAATGGCGATCGCTATCGTTCGATGCTAACAAACTTTTTGTTGCCAAAAATGGAAGAACTGAACTTGGTTGACATGTGGTTTCAACAAGATGGCGCTACATGCCACACAGCTCGCGATTCTATGGCCATTTTGAGGGAAAACTTCGGAGAACAATTCTTCTCAAGAAATGGACCGGTAAGTTGGCCACCAAGATCATGCGATTTGACGCCTTTAGACTATTTTTTGTGGGGCTACGTCAAGTCTAAAGTCTACAGAAATAAGCCAGCAACTATTCCAGCTTTGGAAGACAACATTTCCGAAGAAATTCGGGCTATTCCGGCCGAAATGCTCGAAAAAGTTGCCCAAAATTGGACTTTCCGAATGGACCACCTAAGACGCAGCCGCGGTCAACATTTAAATGAAATTATCTTCAAAAAGTAAATGTAATGGACCAATCTAACGTTTCAAATAAAGAACCGATGAGATTTTGCAAATTTTATACGTTTTTTTTTTAAAAAAAGTTATCAAGCTCTTAACAAATCACCCTTTATAAACATAAATTTATTTAGGCGTGAACACTTTTTACTAGCATTTAACAACAACACTCTAAAATGCCTTTTATTTTTCTTTAATAATTCATTTTAAAGAAAATAAACTTTTTAAATTGTTTTAGCTGCAAAACTCGAACTTAATGCCCGCTTTTATATTTGAAGGTGTCCGTCAACTCCTCGTGGACTACTTATTAATAAGGAGGAACTAAACTTTGTTGTTATACATTTTACTTTGTAATTTTTCACTATTTCCTCCTTATTTTATTTTACTGTCCCAACTCTAGAAAGAGTATAGTGCCCTTTTGTTATTTTTATGAAGACCCCTTTTTTCTTTTAACGAAAAATTGTGCCCATAGTGCCAAAATGATAAACAAAACACATGTCCACACATACATAAAATGCTGCTCTCAAGGCGAAAACACAGGCTTTTTTTCAAATGTCTATTCTCTTGGTTCCGAATGTCCATTCTCTTTATTCAAATTAAATAATATTTAGACTTAAGCATATCAAATTTTTGGCCTGATCATAAAACAGTTTTCCGAAACAATATACAAGCGGTTTCACAGAAATTGTTCTCTTTTGATTCTTTTGCTGTGTTATGTTGATATGTTTCGTCAACTCTCCCGGTTTCCATCTCTATTTCTTTCTCTATACTCTATCTCTGTTGCTCTCTGAAAAAAATATCACAACATATGTATGTTTAGTCGAAATTTGTAAATTTATATATGTTTGCATTCACACATATGATTTTTATGAAACATTCATGCCCCAAACATAATATATTCTAACATATTAACAGAGATGTCCCAAACATTTAGTGCTAGTTTAGGAACATTACATGTTTGCACTTAAATATATTGTGTTTCAAAATTGTGCCCGAAACACATTTTGTTTATATCGGAACATATGAAAAACATATTTTTCTAACAGTGTATAATTATGGATCGATATGGCTCATTTTCAATACCATCGGACCTACATCAATAACAACTACTTGTGCCAAGTTTCAAGTCGATAGCTTGTTTCATTCGAAAGGTAGCGTTATTTCAACAAACGGACTGACTGACATGCTTAGATCGACTCAGAATTTCTCCAGAATATATATACTTTATGCACGGTTGAAAAAGACTGTTTTTCATATGTTTGGCTATAAACATTATATGTTTGGAACACAAATTTTTAAACACAATATTTTTGAGTGCAAGCATATAATGTTCATAAACTAGCATAACATGTTTGGGACATATATGTTAATATGTTAGAACATATAATGTTTGGGACATAAAATGTTTGTAAATATAATATGCTTGGATGCAAACATATATTAATTTAGAAATAGCCTATAAACATATATGTGTTTAGTAGCTTGGAGCGCTATTTAACAGGGAGCGATATTGAATTAAGTTGGTAGTTGTTGCTTGTTATTACAAAATTAACATTTTATTTTTCCTTGGGCAATTGATCAGCTACTTCTTTGATCCTTACAAACTGTGTGGTCCGCTGTTCGAATCCCCGTCCGGCAAAAGGTAAAATTAAAATAAAAAAATCATAAAATTGAATAATTTCTTCTAAAATGTTTGTATTACAGAAAAAGGTGCTAATAACTAAAAAATATCGTGGAAGTGAGAAAGATGTGGGGGAATATACAATTAGGCAGAAACAAAATTTTGAGCATTCAGTTCGAAAACCTATGTTGTTAGCACCTATATTACCTGTTTATTTTCATAATTCATTATGATTGTAAATATATAAATAAATAAATAAAATTTTGAACACAATATTGTTTGAGAGAATTTTTTTTAAGCATATAATATTTTTGGGTGCAAAATGCTTCCAAACATATTATATGGTCACATAATAACATATTGTTTTTTGGAAGACAACATTATTGAATTTGGATGCCAAAATACAAAATGTTTCGAACTTAGACTACCAAACATATATTGTTTAGGCCAATATGCTCTCAAACATATTATATATTGGTAGAGATCAACCATATAAATGTTTGGGCAATACCCAAAAATGTATATGCTTGAAGCAAAATATGTTTGGGAGTATATGTTACAGAAGCGATTTTTTGTGAGGGTGTGGGGTCTTAGAGCAATATTTCGATGTGTTACAAACGGAATGACCAAGTTAATATACCCCCATCCTATGGTGGAGGGTATAAAAAGAATTGAATGTTGACCTGCACACGGATGAAAAAGACTGTTTTTCATATGTTTGGCTATAAACATTATATGTTTGGAACACAAATTTTTAAACACAATATTTTTGAGTGCAAGCATATAATGTTCATAAACTAGCATAACATGTTTGGGACATATATGTTAATATGTTAGAACATATTATGTTTGGGACATAAAATGTTTGTAAATATAATATGCTTGGATGCAAACATATATTAATTTAGAAATAGCCTATAAACATATATGTGTTTAGTAGCTTGGAGCGCTATTTAACAGGGAGCGATATTGAATTAAGTTGGTGGTTGTTGCTTGTTATTACAAAATTAACATTTTATTTTTCCTTGGGCAATTGATCAGCTACTTCTTTGATCCTTACAAACTGTGTGGTCCGCTGTTCGAATCCCCGTCCGGCAAAAGGTAAAATAAAAAAAAAATTATACATCTACAATGTTTGTATTACAGAAAAAGGTGCTAAGAACTAAAAAATCTCGTGGAAGTGAGAAAGATGTGGGGGAATATACAATTGGGCAGAAACAAAATTTTGAGCATTCAGGTCGAAAACCTATGTTGTTAGCACCTATATTACCTGTTTATTTTCATAATTCATTATGATTGTAAATATATAAATAAATAAATAAAATATTGAGCACAATATTGTTTGGGAGTTTTTTTTTAAGCATATAATATTTTTGGTGCAAAATGCTTCCAAACATATTATATGTTCACATAATAACATATTGTTTTTTGGAAGACAACATTATTGAATTTGGATGCAAAAATACAAAATGTTTGGAACTTAGACTACCCAAACATATATTGGTTAGACCAATATGCTTTCAAACATATTATATATTGGAAGAGATCAAACATATAAATGTTTGGGCAATAGCCAAAAATGTATATGCTTGAAGCAAAATATGTTTGGGAGTATATGTTACAGAAGCGATTTTTTGTGAGCGTGCATAAATATGTATAAGTGCGACAAAGCTAACAGAAAAAAGTTTCGTTTAATATATGACGTATTTGGTAAATATTATGTATATAAGCCTATATATGAATAACAAGCCTATCTAATATTCATTGTAGATGATCCAAATGTCCCATACTTCCGTATCACAAGTGTGGTATCCAATTTACTTTTTTGAAAGCTCTTTTTTCTGGGAAATTAAATGATTTTTTTGAGCAACACGCATAGAAAAGTTTACCAACGTATTTCCAACCGCAATTGTAATTGAGTTTTGAAAAATGTTCAAACAAAAATTTAATTGATACTTAAATTAAAACAATTATACACCCTCAAAAAAAATCGCTTCTCTAACATACGTTCCAAACATATTTTGCAGGAAGCACATATATTATTGGATACTGCCGAAACATTAATATGTTTGTTTTATGTGAACATATTATATGTTTGGACGCATTTTGAGCCCAAAAATATTATATGCTTGGAAGATTTTCCCCAAAGAAGATTGTGCTCATTCGCTAACATAATTTTAACTTCCACGAAATTTTTAGTTCTTGGTACCTTTTCCTGTAATACAAATAATGCTGAAGAAATTATTCAATTTTATAAATTTTTTAAATTTTACCTTTCGCCTGGACGGAGAGTCGAAACGAGGACCATACAGTTTGTAAGCCAACACTCTATCCATTGGGCTACGTATCAGTTATAGTCACCAGTAGACAATTATCTTTATAAGTTACATTTAGTTTGCAGCGCCCACGAGCCCATGCAAACATAACATTATTTAAAAGAAACAAACATTTGTTGGCCACGTGGAGCAGTGGTTAGCATGTCTGCCTTGCATGCAAAGGGTCGTGGGTTCAATTCCTGCTCCGACCGAACCAATTTTCTTTTTGTAATTTAGACATTTATACTATATTAAATTTTTATAATGAAACTACGAAAAGTGGTTATTAAAGATTTACAGTCAGAAACAGTGTTTGATATAAACGATATGGCTTTTGACTAAAATATTATTTTTTTTTTGCAAAAATAACAATTTTATAACAAAAAACTGTTTTTCGTATAAAAGTTTGAAATTTTGGAAAAAATCAAAAACTCTAACAAAAGAAGTGTATAAACATACATAAATAATTTTATAATGTACACATAAATTTATTTAGGCGTGAACCGTTTTTTACTAGCATTTAATACAATTTTAAATGCCTTTAAAACTTATCGTGTTGTGTACTTAATTTCATTTTTACCTTTAAGGCCTTTAAAAAAAATGTGTGTCCATAATGTCATAATGATAAACAAAACACTTGTCCACACGTACATAGAATTCTCCTCTCAAGGCGAAAACACATGCTGTTTTTTTTTTAAATCTCTATGCTTTTGGTTCCGAATGTCTATTCTCTTTACTCCGAATACTCATTCTAATATTCAAATTAAATAATATTTAGACTTAAGCAAGTCAAATTTTTGGCCTTATCATAAAGCAGTTTTCCGAAACAACATACAACATACGTTTCACAGAAATTGTAAACATATATATGTTTACTCGAAATTTGTAAATTTATATATGATTACATTCACACGTATTATTTTTACAAAATATTCATGCCCCAAACATAATATATTTTAACATATTACCATATGTGTCCCAAACATTTAGTGTTAGTTTAGGAACATTACATGTTGGCACTAAAATATATTGTGTTTAAAAATTGTGCCCGAAACACATTTTGTTTATATCGGAACATATGAAAAACATATTTTTCTAAGCACTGTTACTGACTATAAATCTTTAATAAGCCACATTTCGAAGTTTCATTACAAAAATTTAATATAGTATAAATATAAATGTGTAAATTAAAAAAAATGTGTTCGGTCGGCTCCACGTGGCAAACAAATGTATGTTTCTGTTAAATAATGTTATGTTTGCATGGGCTCGTGGGCGCTGCAAACTATGCTATATAAATGTAACTTATAACGATAATTGTCTACTGCACGCTCACAAAAAATCGCTTCTGTAACATATACTCCCAAACATATTCTGCTTCAAGCATATACATTTTTGGGTATTGTCCAAACATTTATATGTTTGATCTCTTCCAATATATAATATGTTTGAAAGCATATTGGTCTAAACAATATATATTTGGGTAGTCTAAGTTCCAAACATTTTGTATTTTTGCATCCAAATTCAATAATGTTGTCTTCCAAAAAACAATATGTTATTATGTGAACATATAATATGTTTGGAAGCATATTGCACCCAAAAATATTATATGCTTAAAAAAATTCTCCCAAACAATATTGTGCTCAAAATTTTATTTATTTATTTATATATTTACAATCATAATGAATTATGAAAATAAACAGGTAATATAGGTGCTAACAACATAGGTTTTCGACCTGAATGCTCAAAATTTTGTTTCTGCCCAATTTATATTCCCCCACATCTTTCTCACTTCCACGAGATTTTTTAGTTCTTAGCACCTTTTTCTGTAATACAAACATTGTAGAAGAAATTATTCAATTGTATGATTTTTTATTTTAATTTTACCTTTTGCCGGACGGGGATTCGAACAGCGGACCACACAGTTTGTAAGGATCAAAGAAGTAGCTGATCAATTGCCCAAGGAAAAATAAAATGCTAATTTTGTAATAACAAGCAACAACCACCAACTTAATTCAATATCGCTCCCTGTTAAATAGCGCTCCAAGCTACTAAACACAGATATGTTTATAGGCTATTTCTAAATTAATATATGTTTGCATCCAAGCATATTATATTTACAAACATTTTATGTCCCAAACATAATATGTTCTAACATATTAACATATAGTCCCAAACATGTTATGCTAGTTTATGAACATTATATGCTTGCACCCAAAAATATTGTGTTTAAAACTTTGTGTTCCAAACATATAATGTTTATAGCCACACATATGAAAAACAGTCTTTTTCATCCGTGTGGTGACTATAAAAGCTACGTAGCCCAGTGGATAGTATGTTGGCTTACAAGCTGTAACATATGGTCCTCGGTTCGATTCTCCGTCCAGGCGAAAGGTAAAATTTAAAAAATTTATAAAATTTTAATAATTCCTTCAACATTATTTGTATTACAGAAAAAGGTGACAAGAACTAAACAATTTCGTGGAAGTGAAAATTACGAGTATGTTAGGGAATGAGCACAATCGTCTTTGGGAAAAATTCTTCCAAGTGTATAATATTTTTGGACTCAAAATGCTTCCAAACATATAATATGTTCACATAAAACAAACATATTAATGTTTCGGCAGTATCCAATAATATATGTGCTTCCTGCAAAATATGTTTGGAACATATGTTAGGTTAGGTTAGGTTATGTGGCAGCCCGATGTATCAGGCTCACTTAGACTATTCAGTCCATTGTGATACCACAGTGGTGAACTTCTCTCTTATCACTGAGTGCTGCCCGATTCCATGTTAAGCTCAATGACAAGGGACCTCCTTTTTATAGCCGAGTCCGAACGGCGTTCCACGTTCCAGTGAAACCACTTAGAGAAGCTTTGAAACCCTCAGAAATGTCACAGTATTACTGAGGTTATATAATCCACCGCTGAAAAACTTTTTGGTGTTCGGTCGTAGCAGGAATCGAACCCACGACCTTGTGTATGCAAGGCGGGCATGCTAACCATTGCACCACGGTGGCATATGTTAAAGATCTGAGCTAGGTACTTATCGAACGTCATTATTTATTGAGCATTTAGAGCAAGTTTTATGATTCAGTTATTTTATTGTTTTAGTTCCATGCCAAAGTCCTCTACTTCCATCCATTTCTCATACATAAATTGAAATTGTGAATTAAGCCGAGAGTCAAACCCATAAAATTGAATTGGATTTTAGAAAATCTTTCACACATTCAACACCCTTGAATCACTCTCTTCAAATCTCCCACGAAGGAGCATCAGTTGCTTTCCGGGCGTTGTGTTTTTTTCTTTCAGTTTGGATAATCCAATCGAAGGGAATGATGAATGAGTTAAATTGTTTCCATGGCAAAGTAAGGTAACGACGATACCACCAGCATATGCAAATAAATTCATAAATTCAAATTTTAACAATTGTGTTCCATGTAAAATAGAAAAAAAAAACAAAACAAACAACAACATGGACACACACCCACACAATCGCTTTCACTTGAATACGGCAAAGATTCTTGCCCAAAAGTATAGCAATAATTCAAAATGGCGCTTGTCGGAATCGACATTCTTCTGAACTCAGACGTGACCATAAAAATTCGCACTATTGGAATGGGACGAGCAAAGTGCCACATGCGAATAACGAAACACGTACGCGGCAAATGGCAACGTGTAACGTGTGGAGTTACGAATGCTAATAATGCGTAAGTATTCAAAGTAAATCGTCGAATAAACACTTCTTTAAATGGAGGCATTTCCGCCAGGGCCACGGCCACCACTACAACCGCCATCACCAGCACCACCACCGCTATTATCGCGAGTGCGATTTCAACAAAGCACTCTCATCGAAACGGAAGAAAAGGGTTAAAGTGTTAACGCTTTTCAAAATTAAAATAAAAGCCACCATGGCATATTTCATGAGCAAGAGTATTTATAGGCAATCCTCGTACGGGTCCTCCGTGCCTATATCCGTCCCATGCATGAGTGTGGTAGGCAGCCTCCTCAGCCAACCCAGCATCGTTTGAGGATCCACTAGCCTTTGGTAAAACCCAAAAACCATTGAGCAGTTGAAGTTTAACACGCGGTCGGATGTAAAACAAGCAGGAAGTGCAATTTCAATGGCAATCATCGACAGTGCCAACAGCTGCCTTATCATTGGCAAGGAATCTTTCGCCTGTCCGTTCTGTCCATTTGCCATTCCTTTGTTTACAGATCTACACACCAACTCATTGGCATAGCTTTCATATGTGAAGTACTTTGGTTTGGTTGGATTGTTGGGCTGATATTGGATGCTCTTGTACTTGGGGTCGTGGTACAAATGCTTGGCTGGCTGGTTTCTGGTGGTACATGTGTTCCATCTAAACCAATTTTATTGTTTTCACTTTTTTACCGTAATGGAATTCGGAGGTTTTTCTATGAGGGAATTTTTGCGCAGTTGGATTTTTTGCCTAGCACTTCACACCGTTTATTTACCCCTAGAAAACCTTTGTTGTGTTCCATTCAGGGATTTTATTTTTGGTCTCAGTGAAAAATCTTAATGTAGTCTCCGATCTAAGTACTTGTAGCCAGTGGTTTGTTGTGTGCGAGCGTGCGGATGTTTTGAGGACAAATAAAGGGATTTTATGTCAAAAACATGAAAGCCACCCCGATATTGGGGTGTTGTAGACCGAGCACACTGGGGCGTTTTGACAAATGGAACAAAATGCTATCAAAATTTGTAATTGTCCATTAATAATTCATTAAAATTGAGCCAACGACAATTTTTCATTGATATAACAACACATTTTCATTAATACAATGAAAATATACGTTTATAGTACGAAACGTTACGTTGATTAACAGAAAATTCGTTATAATAACGAAAAATTTCCTTATAATATTCGGCATTGTTCATTACAGCGGCATACACCACTATCATCGGCATCGCTTGAATACAGGTGTACATTTTCAGCTGAATTTTTTGGCAAGTAAGGGCGTTCACAAACTGCTTATTTTGGAATAGCTTCTCAGCTGAGAAACCCACAACGAAACTGGCGACTTTCGTGCAAGCCAAGCAACTCCTAGGTTTTTTCCAGTTTATTTTTTATTTGTGCATCGGTGAACAGCTTTAGCTCATTTTTCATTTCTGGTATGACACCCTTTGAGTTTCATCCATTTTTTGGACGCGATGCAATAGTGCCAGTATCATGGTAACGAGTACGAGAAACAAAAGGGTCTAACAATAGCCACGTGTGCTTTTCCATTCAAATATAAAGCAATCACACACTGTCAAGCTTGAATTCCATCACGAGTAACTTTATATCTGAATGCAATAAAAAGTCTGCAACGCCAAGAAGGACCAGTCTCAGACCCGTCGTTTAATGTACCGATCATCTTGTCTGTCTATCTGTCCGACTGTCTATCTGTTTATGTATTTTAGTGTGCAAAGTACTGTTCCAGATTTTGAAAAAAATCGTATCAGGTTTTGATATAGCTGATATATATGTATATTTATCACCGATTTGGTCATAATGTGATGTTTATCAACAGATCTTCTTCAAATTTTCGTATCCATCCATTTTTTTGTGTGTCTCGTAAAATTTGCAAATTATCAGCCAAATCGGTTCAGATTTAGATGTGCATTTATATGGCCCAAAAGGCCAGAGTTTCATATTGATTTGTTTCGAATTTTATATATTTATATTTAAGTATATCGTATTCGTCCAAATCGTTTAAGTTTTAGGTATGTTCTTCTGATATAGGTCAAAATACTCACATGTTACACACAATTTCAGTGATTATTTCAAGATGTTTCCAACACTGTTAGAAAAATATGTTTTTCATATGTTCGCATATAAACAAAATGTGTTTCGGGCAGAATTTTTGAACACAATATATTTATGAGCAAACATGTAATGTTCCTAAACTAACACTAAATGTTTGGGGCACATATGTTAATATGTTAGAATATATTATATTTGGGGCATGAATGTTTCATAAAAATAATATGTGTGAATGTAAACATATATAAATTTACAAATTTCGAGTAAACATATATATGTTGAGATATTTTATTCATAGAGCGACACAGAGAGAGAGAGAGAGAGAGAGTATAGAGAAAGATACCGAGATGGAAACCGGGAGGGTTAACGAAAGATATCAACATAACACAGCGAGAGAATGAAAAGAGAGCAATTGACGGACACCTTCAAATATAAACGCGGGCATTAAGTTCGAGTTATGCAGCTAAAACAATTGAACAAGTTTATTTTCATTAAAATGAATTATTAAAAACATTAAAAGGCAATCCAGTGTCATTTTAGAACTATAGTGCCAACTTAATACCGGTCTTAAAAGTAAAAATAAAATTAAGTACAAAACACAATAAGTTTTAAATGCATGTATAATAAATGTATGTGTATATTATAAAATTATTTATGTATGTTTATAATCGACTCCACGTTCTTCTTTTGTTAGAGTTTTTGAATTCCTTCCAAAATTTCAAACTTTTATACCAAAAACTGTTTTTTGTTACAAAATTGTTATTTTTGCAATAAAAATAATATTTTATCCAAAAGCTCGGTCCATTTCGTTAATATCAAGAACTTTTTCTGGCTGTAAATCTTTAATAACCCACATTTCGAAGTTTCATTACCCTTTGAATGCAAGGCAGACTTGCTAACGACTGCTCCACGTTGCCAACAAATGTATGTTTTTGTTAAATAATGTTATGTTATGGGCTCGTGGCAAACTATGCTACATAAATGAAACTTATAACGATAATTGTCTACTGGTGACTATAACAGCTACGTAGCCCAGTGTATAGTGTGTTGGCTGACAAACTGTATGGACCTCGGTTCGATTCTCCGTCCAGGCGGTAAAATTTGAAAAATTTATAAAATTGAATAATTTCTTCAACATTATTTGTATTACAGAAAACGGTGCCAAGAATTAAAAAATTTCGTGGAAGTGAAAATTATGTGAGGGAATGAGCACAATCTTCTTTGGGGAAAATTCTTCCAGGCATATAATATTTTTGGGCTCAAAATGCTTCCAAACATATAATATGTTCACATAAAACAAACATATTAATGTTTTGGCAGTATCCAATAATATATGTGCTTCCTGCAAAATATGTTTGGAACATATGTTAGAGAAGCGATTTTTTTGAGGGTGTAAATACTGTATTGACAGACATGCCAAAAAATCCGTGCAAATGTCTCAGGATTTGGCCAAATATTGTCCCAAAATCCACAATTGACCACCTATCTTGGCGAGATATAGCCCATTGCTAACTCAATACCTCTATACTATACCTCTAATACATATATATCGCCCGTTAGGTTGCAGTTTTAGTCCAATCGACTTCAAATTTGGCACAAGTTTCTGTTTTGGGTCAGAAAATAACCCTATTAATATTGGAAGAAGTCGGTTCACTTATATGGGCCCAGAAGCCAGAGCTTTACCCTGGTGTGCTTGAAATTTTGTACAAATGTCAAATGTGCTAAATGTTGTTGTAATCGGTTCAGATTTAGATATAGCTCTCATATATATATTTCGCCCGATTTGCACTTTTATGACCACTGAGGCCAAAGTTGTACTCTGATTTATGTGAACGTTTGCACAGGGAGTAGAACTAACATTCTAACTACACTGAAAAAACAGTGAACCCTTTTCCATTGCAAAATGAACTAAACTGTAGTAAAATTGACCATGATTTAGCCCTTATGATTATTTTCTGCTTGTCTAGTTTATAATTCTCTTAAATTTTAGTTAATTACACCCTTACCAAGTTCAAAAATCTGTATTAATTTGGTTAACATGACTATTTTTTTGGGAAACCCGATAACAACATTCGGTTAACAGTCTCATTAAAATGTCGACTACGAAACTATTTTTAAATAAATCTTTCCACAATACAGAGAAATTAAGTAATTAAAGGAACAACTACTCTACTACTACTTCTACTCCCTGTGCAAAATTTCAACTAAATCGGAGTTAAAAATTGGCCTCTGTGGTCATATGAGTGTAAATCGGGCGAAAGCTATATATGAGAGATATATCCAAATCTGAATCGATTTCAACCAAATTTGGCACGCATAGTTACAATGCTAATTCTACTCTCTATGCAAAATTTCAACTAAATTGGAGCAAAAAATTGGCCTATGTGGGCAAATGAGTGTAAATCGGGCGAAAGCTATATATGGGAGCTATATCTAAATCTGAACCGATTTGGCTGATATTTGGCAAGTTTTTCGAGACTCATAAAACATTCGGATGTACGGAATTTGAGGAAGATCGGTTGATATACACGCCAATTATGACAAGATCGGTGAAAAATATATATGGCAGCTATATCTAAAGCTAAACCGATTTTTCCAAAATCAATAGGGATCGTCTTTGAGCCGAAACAGGACGCTATACCAAATTTTAGGACAATCGGACTAAAACTGCGAGCTGTACTTTGCACACAAAAATACATCAACAGACAGACAGACGGACAGCCAGACATCGCTAAATCGACTCAGAATTTAATTCTAAGCCGATCCGTATACTAAAAGGTTGGTCTATGATTACTCTTTCTTGGTGTTACATACAAATGCACAAACTTATTATACCCTGTACCCTGTGTTGTTGTTGATGTGAAGGACATACAAATATTAAATATTCTAGTTAAGAAAAAGCCAAAATTTTGAAAGAAAACTTACCAATTCTCTAATAAATTATACGATGAGGGAAATGTAAAAATTTGTCCAAATTCATTTAGGATTACTCTGAAATTAACTGTTTTTTACATTAAATTGGTTTCCAAAAAAATTCTAATTAAATATACAATTAGTTAGCATTAGTTCATTGCATCAGCTGACAATTTACTCTAAGAACAATATTCATAAAGTCACATTAGTTTAAGAACGATGAAAAGTTTAACTTAAAATTAACAAAACCTTCATGAAATGTTATCAACCCATTTTGGCCAAAAATGTCTATAAATTTAATGACATGTGAACTAAAAATATTACATTGAGTAATATTCTACCAACTATTATTAACTATGGGAATTGCCAATAAGAAATTGCTATCCGCTTTCAAGTTCATCCTTCGCAAAAAAATATTTTCTCATACAAAAAATCTTATAGTAAATTGCACTTATATTTAGAAAGTACTAAAGTACATTTTTCACAAGTAGTTTTATAGTATGACTAAATAAATTTCCTTAACAAATTTGTTAAGGAAATTTCCATCGTATGTTGTAGGCCATGAATTAAACGATTGCTACTTAAAATTTGTAAAATTTCCTATCGAGTAGTTAATTTGCGTTGAAGAAAAATTAACTAAAATTCGGGAAAATTCTTGTAATAACTTATTGTAAAAATCGCATAAGAATGACCATTTCTCAAGCTTGTTTGGATCGTTTTAAGCGAAATAAAATGGATTTTAAACGTCGTTTCACAACTGTTGATGAGACATGGATCCACCACTACACTCCAGAGACAAAAGAACAATCCAAACAATGGACTGAATAGTCTAAGTGAGCCTGATATATCGGGCTGCCACATAACCTAAGTGCCCCAAAGAAGGCAAAAACAATTCAATCGGCTGGTAAGGTTATGGCAACGGTTTTTTGGGACGTCAAAGATATTTTATTGATTGACTGTCTACAAAAGGGTAAAACAATAAATTCAGAGTACTATTGCAACCTTTTGGATCAATTAAATTTACAAATTCGAGAAAAACGTCCTGGCTTACAACACAAAAACATTATTTCTCATCAAGACAACGCACCAGCGCACAAGAGTGTTTTAACAATGGCTAAAATCAACGAATTAAAGTACGAGTTGCTTGACCACACACCTTATTCTTCTGATTTAGCTCCCAGTGACTTTTACTTGTTCCCAAATCTAAAAAAATTCCTTGCTGGCAAGCGTTTTACCTCAAATGAAGATACTATTACAGTTGTAAACCACTATTTTGAAGACCTTGAGGAAAACTGTTTTAATCAAGGGAAAGATTGCTAGAAAAGCGTTGGACTAAGTGTATTGAAGTTTCAGGAGATTATATTGAAAAATAAAAATATTTTTGAAAAACTAACTATTCACTTTCATTGATAGGCTAAGAAGTTTCCGAACCGCCCTCGTGTATATTTTTTTTGGGGCAAATTAAAGATCTAATTAAGCGTTAAATGGGTTTCTCTTGTAACATAGTTTTCTCGTCGTCTCGGCTGAGAGAAGCTGCATGGTACAGCACAGAGGTGTGCGCGTGGGTGAAGTATCAAAATGTTCAATCGCTCACGCACGAACAACTTTTAAAGACTCACGCGTGTCACGACAATTTCGTGTAACGCGCACGAAGTACAGCATCGTTATAACATAGGTAATGATGTGATAGTCGT